>NC_087475.1:52689314-52992344 GCF_036417665.1 Passer domesticus | reverse complement strand
ACTTTCCATTCACTGAAAAATTACTGTTTACCATGAATAAGTAACGAGGATCAAAATTTATTGAAACTGTCTTTAAAATGTAAAGTATTTAATTGCAAATGATCTGTGATTAAAATACTTATTCCACCTTAGTGAGGGACAAATACATTCTTCCAGACCATTATGGTTTAAAATTGTATAAAGCAATGTTTTATTCTGAAAATATATAATATATTTTTTCTATTTTTAGAAGAAACTATTCACAGAAATACAGAATGTGAGAATTAAGTAATTTTAAATAAAGACATTAAATGAAAATATTCTGCAAATAAAAATAAATAAAAAGCTGTGTTTTAAATATGATTTAGATATTAAACAGAATTTTTGTATCAGATATTTGAATGATTGTTACCAGATATTTTGCACAGGAGGAGAGGTATTTAGCATTTCAGTCTTTTCCAAGGTGCTAATGATCTGCTATGCTGATCTCTGTGTGTTCCTGGGTGTGCATGAAAGGGGGTACATGGGAAGAGGAGTGTGTTTGTTTGCTTAACTATTGAATTATTTGAAAGTAACTGTATTCAGAAACTTGAGGATAATAAATTAGTGCTTTTATTATTGTTTTGCACAGAAAGCTTATTGCACCAAGGACTTCAGTCAGCTTAAATACAAGCTGGTCAGCTCAATATCCCCAGATCAATTTGTCTTAGTGGGAAATTAGCAGAATCAGTCCTAGAGTGAATGGAATCACTCCTGTTCAGGTTACTAGGCATCGCTTCCCCTCATGCATTATTTTGGATTAATTTAGCATATTGATACATTTTATTAGGCAATTATAAAACCCCATATTTTTGCTTCCAGAAATCCAAGACCCAATGAAATGAGAGTGGGGTTTATCCAATTAAAGGGAGAAGTCTGCATCATAGCTAGTTGTTCTCAGATTTATAGTTAATGAAAGAAAACAGTTGAAATGTGTGATTCTTCTGAATTAAGATATCCACTCGAGATAAACCACAGCCTAAAAATTCCTGCTACTGTGTATTGATTATGTATAAATCCTTGTATCAATACATCAAAGAGACCAGCAGACTGCCTATGAAGTTAGATGAGAAGGTGAAGGCTTTTCACTAATTACTGTGCTTTGGAATAAGCTATTTGCTTTCTCTGTGCAGAAATTCCTTTGGATTCTTTATAATATCTGTTTTTCTATTTTCTTTATCTTAGTTTGGATAAAAAAATCCCCAAACAACAACAACAACAAAAAATCTTGCTCACCTATTTTAGACTCAAAGTTAGTTTTGATTAAGGTAGTCTGAATTTTAAAAACTCAGTCTTTCCTTACCCATTCTTTGTATACCAAATATGCAGTTTTATTTTTTTAACTATAACTTTTTTAATTAACTGCTCTTTGAAAGAAATTATGTATACATATTTTAAAATCCATTTCACTGTTATTACTGAGTACTTTGTATTATATATGAAATGTTAGGGATCATGCAGATTGAAATACCTTAAAAGTAATGAATCAAATATTGCATTTCTTTTTATTTTTAAAATGAAGCTATATTTTAATAGTAATTTTATAAATTCATTCAGATCTAAATATATATACACACCACACATGTATAAATGCAATTCTTTTGCTAACTAACTTATCATACTGGTTTTTTGAGTTGAGACCAGCATTAGTTTCAAATTAAATACATCATAAAATAATTTGCTTAATGTTCTATAAATTCTTTAGTAACTCTCCTTAATCGGATTTTTTTAATTACATTTTTAAGCCGTGACTGTTCACTCTGGAAAAGAGAAGGCTGAGGGAAATAAATAAATGTATTTAAATATCTGAAGCAGGAGCAGTGTAAACAGGATGGAGACGGGGCTTTTCAGCAGCACCCAGCGACAGGAGCAGAGACAGAAACTGAAACACAGGAGGTTCCTTCTGAACATCAGGAAATCCTTCTATACAGCAAAATTTTTACCTTCTTGATTTCTATTCATATTCTGAATAGTTCTGTGAAAAGAGCATTTATTAATATCAGTGGGAGCCCTGTATACAGGACAGCTGGAGAATATACCATTAAGAACTGCAGTGCAGATTGGAGGAAGGAATTTTATCCCTTGTTAAAGTCTACACTGCAGTATTTCACATCATTTAAAAGAAACTTTCATATGAAATTATTTTACACTTGTCCTGATTTTCATCATTGTCTAATTTTTATCAGTGCATTCAATTTAGCCCTTTTTCTCCACAGTTTCATTTTTCTTCCAGTCTTCTAATGATCAATTTTTTTCTGCTCTCTCTCTCTCACCCAAAACTGCAGAACAATAAATAGTGGTCAATCATTTTTGATCACACTTGAAAAGCAAAACCTTAAACTTCTTCTATTCCACTGATGCTCATAAATCTCATGTTTAAATTAATTTTTTAATATATATTACTGCACTTTTTTGTCATATTTTTGGATTATGGATTACCTTAAATAGATATTATGGATTACCTTAAATAGATATTATTATGAAAAATGCATGCTATCTATTCTGATGAAAAGTTTAAAAACATTGTTGTAGAGCAGAAAAATGTTAAAATAACCTGTGCATAATGAAGTGTTCAAACTAGAAAAAAACAAACCTCTGCATCATTCTGGTCTATGTAGAGCTGTTAAATTTTCATACTGTTAACTGAGGAAAAGAGGAAAAATTCTCATTTCTCGTAATCTTAAGGATTTAATGTAATTATAAATTGTAAATTAGAGCAAAATTTGGCACTACAAAGTATCAGCAGCAGAGAGAGACTGAGAAGTGAACCTATAGGAAAAAAAATAAAAGCTTTAAACAAGGGACTCACAGGTAAAAACTCTAACTTGTGCAATTACATTACATTCATAGCTGTTAGGAGTGCAAAAGAAATTAAAACATAATTAAGAAAATTTAAGTCTTTAAAAAGAAATGCGGTCTGTATTTCCTAAGCCTTCTGTAAGAAACTCAAGAAAGAGAATTAAAAGAAGCCTTGAGAATAGTGAGGGATCTTTGGAAGGTGTTTAGAATCTCAGTAAACAGTGTTATAGTAGTAATCTGAGACCCCAAAGTGAGGGAAAGACTGTTAAAATCTGGTTTAAAGTTAGAGAAAGTATTTTGTTTTTTCTAAGATAAAAAATATATCAAATCTTTTTCATACATCCAGAAGAAAAAGAAAATTAAACAGAAAGAGATCTCGCAGCAAAAACACACATAAACAGCCACAAATATTATGTCTAAGAAAAAATTTGTTTTGCAAAAACCCACAAAGAAGGAGTGGATCTATCAAAGTAGAAATAAAATATAAACATACCTTTTATAGTGAAAATATTTCATTGGTAAATGCTGAAGCTGTAGCTTAATCTATTGAGATTGTTTTAGACAGAAGTGTAATTCTTAGTATTCATAAAATGGATCCTAGCAAAATGGATAAGGAGATGTCAAAAACTATGCTAAGTTTTAGAAGAAAGAAAAGATTATTTGAGCATAAGTAGAGTTCAGATGATACAGTAAGGAAATTATTCTGTCTCAAAATACTGAAAAATTGTAGAATAAATGTGCCAAAACACAATTAAGAAGTTGATGCTTCCCAGACAACTTCTCACTAGGAATTAGTAAAGAAATGATTGATCATGGTGAAGTGTTCAGAATATACAGTTTTATTGCAGTACCTAAAACATAAGCACATTTCTTACAAATATTTATTAAACTTGCTGAAAAGAACATTTTATATTCAAATAGAGCTTCTGAGGAGAATAAACCATTGTCTTTTCTCTTCATTTTTTGTCTCTCTATATCTTTGAAAGCAGAAGCAAAATTTAAGCACTTTGAATATAAAATCTTTTAAAAAGGACTTGGTTTTGGTTTTGCTGTTTATGAGCCAATTAAGTACTAATTTTTTTAATTAAAGAAAATTAAAGAAAAAAAGTGCTATTTAAAATACCAAATAAGATTAAGAATTCTGGTTAGGTAAAATCTCTTCAGAAGCTTATATTGTCCAACATTAATTAAACTGCATAATATGAAATATACTTTTAATGCAAAAAAACCCTATAAACTGAAGACTTGAAAAAAACATAAAAAAGGATACCCTTCAATCTGGAAGACTAATGAATGATTAAAGCTTAGACAGATGAGTGTAGACAGTTCTAGATAGATGCATTGTGTTATACAGTGTAAGTCCTCTGAACCAACTTGGCATAAATCAGCTTGATTCCAGTAGCCAAATAAATATTAGCATGAGCAGGTCAATATATTTGGGGCCAGAGGCTTTACCTGCTGCAGATTGTCAGATGCTCATCCTGCTGGCAGAACAAAACAACCAAACATAGGATGCCATGTCTACAATACAATATTTTAACAAATCTAAGCCTAACTTAGCATTCCTTGCCTCTTAGCAAAGCCTGTCAGCCTGAATATGATGACAGTGTCATTATTTTTAGTGTATTTATAGCACTACTTCCAGCAATTAATGAAGAGATTTTTGTCAAATACAGTTTATGTCATTCATTCTTGCTTATAGGCAACATTAATGAGCAGCAGGCTGATGCCTGATGCAAAGCATCTAAACAGGATAATATGCATTCATGTAACATTTTTCTTTTCATATCATGAACAATACTAAGTCTTCTGAAGAATCACACTGATTTAGATAATATCAATCTAAAGTAAACTGAGACTAAGTAAATTAAATCACAGAAAAGTGGGAAGTTATGGAGAAAATCAATAGCAGAGAAAATTAAGGCTTAGGAACTTTGAATTTGAATAAACCATCCTTCAGCAGGTGGAGGTGGTTCTGTCAGAATGATTTTATGAAATTTCTTTACTGTGAAGGTTGTGAGACAATGTATGTAACAGGTTGCCCAGAAAAGTTGTGGATGCCCCATTTCTAGGAGTCTTCCAGGCCACATTTGATGGGGCTTTGAGCAACGTGGTCTAGTGGAAAATTTTCCAGACATGGCAGAAGGGCTGGAACTAGGTGACAATTAAGGTGTCCCTTCCAACCCAAACTTTTCTATGATTCTATGGATCATTTTGCAAGAGAGGACGATGTTTTACAAATATTGAAATAAGAGAAAGGTCTGCTAGGTAGAATTACTTCACTTTAAAGGTCAAACACAAGGACAGCAGGCAATCTCTCAACAGAAAAGAAAGGTTATTGAATAATAATGTTGTGAATACAAAGTACTAGCTCTGTTATAATGGCAGCTATACCAGAGCAGTAGGTGAGGCATGGAAAAGGATGCTATAGAGTCTGAACAGAATAATATTTTGTAGTTTACAACAACATAGAAAAACATGTACTTTTCCAAGGTGACCCCAGGATCCATAGCAACATGGGCAGTTCAGTCTCTATGTGACATGTTTCTATATGGATAGAAGATGACATGAGCATATCTGCCACATTCAGACTCTCGAAAGGACAGATCTCAGCTTTCAGGGTTGCAGCCTATATAGAGACAATAACACAACACATACTGATAGATCTGATGTGTATGGTGTTGGTTTGGTCTTCTGCGCACACTCCATGGATTCAAACACTTTGAGTCTGATCATTGACACAGACTGCAAAGCAAAAGAATCTCTTCTCTCAGTTTGGCATGCACTCCACCGTCTCAAACATGCAGAAGAAGATTCTTGCATATTTACAAAATGTTCTCGTCTTCATGGTTTTCCTGCTAACAAAGATTTTGACAACTAATTTCAAAAAATGCAACACATCCATTCTAAACATGTTATTTTCAGTAAATAGTAACAATAGCATCATAGAACCAGTGACCAGTCTGAGTTGTAAGGGACCTTTAAAAATCGTCTAGTCTTATGCCCTTGTAGTGACATTTCAACTATACCAGGTTGCTCAAAAGCCCTGTCCACCCTGAATGTTTCCAGGGATGGAACATCTACCACCTCGCTGGGAAAACTGTTCCAGTGTTTTACTTCTTTCATTTAAAAAAAAATTCTTTCCTCACATGTAATCTGATTCTATTCTCTTTTAATTTCAATCCCTTGGCCTATCACTACAGGCCCTGCTAAAATAGCCTGTCCCTGTTCTATTTACAGGCACCATTTAAAAGCTGCAATGAGATCTCCCTGAAACCTTCTCTTTTCCAGGCTGAACAACCCCAACCGTCTCAGCCTCTCTTCGTAGGAGAGGTGTTCCCCTAACCTTTTTTTGGTCCTCCTCTAGACACACTCCCAGAGGTCCAAGAGGCCTTTCCTGTACTGAGGACTCATGGGCTGGATATAACACTCAAGGCAGAGTCTCACAGGAGCAGAGTAGAGACCTGTTTACTTCCTTTGAGCTGCTGGTCACACTCCCTTTTAACAGTGTTACACTGTTGTTATGCCTTTGCTATAAAAATAGAGAAATTTTTTGACTTAGTTATTAATAAGATTTGTGTTACTATCTCTACTTTCTTAAAAAATTTATTTTACATAATTAGTTAAAAAAAGAGTCACTGAGCTTGGATTTGAAATTCTTATTGAGCAGCATAGAATTGTTAATTTAATAGATTTTTCTCACTAAAGAAGAGCAGGCATCTGGATGCAGAGGATGAATTCACCCATCACAATGACACAAGACAAAATAAATCCCCAATAGATTCTTCAGGACTCAATCCCCAATAGATGCTTCAGGACTCAATTGTTCAAGCAAAATTAATTATGGTTGAGCTGCATAAGTTAACCAAAATCACAAACACCTGGAAAATTATTTTTCAACACATACTATATTACCCATTAAGTTATGTATCTTATATTTAAACAGTAAATGCTTTTACAGTTATTGTTAAAGAAGGCAGATTTTAAAAGTGATTGAGAGACAAATACCCAATTTGAAGAAATATATATTAATTTGTTAATTATTTTGCATCTTCAGCTGGTGCAATTTTGTTTATTATTTTCTTTATTTGACTTTTTGATTATAATATATATCTGTAATTTTATTATTTTATTTAATGAAATATTCTCCTTCACATAGCTTCTTTGCTACACAAAGCAAATGCCATTCTTTCTCAGCTCAGCTGCAACATAAATATATTTTAACTTAGCTTTAAGAAAAACAAGTAGTCGATTTTGAATGTGTCAAAAAGGAAAGAGATTTTTTTCCCCTTTGGATCAACTCTAAAATGTAGTCATTCATTATGCATACTATAAATATAAAAGTGGAACCCAGCAGTAGTAGGGACAGAATTAAATTGCAGGGTGCCATGTGTGGTTCTCTTTATAGCTGCATTCATATTGATTACATGTAATTTTTATAGCAGACCTCTTTTAACTATATAGGTGAAGATGGCAATTAGGTGTCTCTGTTTTTCTTTATGTTGCTATGAGATATCCAGGGTATTTAGGTTTTCATAGTATTTTTTCTATTCTCTTACCCTTTTATCCTTCAGATTAAATGCTAAACATTTCTGATTCATTCCACAACTCTTGAAAAGTGCATGTGAGCTTTTGTGGGTTTTTCCCTAGTAGTTTACAATATATCTAAAAATGTGCTCATATGAATCATAGTTTAAAAAAAAATTGGGGAATGGTTGGTAAAAGACTTTTTTTGCCCCTAGATAATGCGGAACCAACAGTACAATATCACAGTTCTTAGATAAATTGATTAGTAAGCTTAATACCTTACTCATGATGAGGACAGAGCCAGAGGAGAATCATGTCTATTTGTATGTGTTCTATTTGAAGATGAATCTCTGTTGTGTCCTCATTGAAATTAGCCAGTACAAGTATTTTCCGTTGTCACTTGTGTTCATCAAGTCTGCTTTTATTCTCAGCTCAGGTGTCAACCCCATCTTGGAGATTTTCAATATTCTGTGTGTCAAATCCTCACATATAACTTACACTACTTATTTGAAGCAGTGTAACTTACAAAATAAAGCCACAAAAAGATAAAAATCTAGAGGGAAAGATAGCGAAGACAATTTAAAGAGATCTAGATAATAGTAGCATTTCCAGTTCAGCAGGTAAGTATTATGTGTTTTTGTGTGTTTTTTTATGTGCATGCACTCTGCAAAAACTTTTAAGGACAATTATTTATTTCTACACTATTTATACCACAAAAATAAAAATTCAAAGCAGTGCTGAAACAAATAAGTATTTCATAGGAATATAGACAGGGGAAAAAAAAGGCTTCGGACTGTAAAGTCTATTAGGAGAATTTTTTCTTTGTTTAATTTATCTGGGACACACCCAAATATTGAATCATATATGTTACAGAGAATTTTAGAGCATGTGAAAGCATGCTTTGTTTCCTTGGATCTCTTGGAATGGTCTGCAGATTTTATTAGGAATATTTTTGTAAATATGTTAAGGAATATTTTTCAATGCCTCAGTCAAAACTGAGACTGTAAGTATGCATATATATTGCTTCTAGCTCGGTCCCTCTGGGTGTTTTAATCATTTGTCTCAGCAAATAAAAGAGACACTGTTAGGGATATTCTGAGCCCAAAATCTCTCATTTTCCATAGGTTAATATAATTTATGGACAGATATTCTCTAGATATAGGTTTTGGATTTGGGGTTTTTTCACATTGCTGGCAGTGAATTTCTAGTCTACTGGAAATACTGTACTTTAAGGCCCAGCATCTGTTTAAACCAAGTGGAAGTGCTGGAAGATGATTTTCCCTGATATCCAATCTAAATCTCTCCTGGCAAAATTTGAGTCTATTTCTCCCCCAAGACTCTTTTTTTCCAGGCTGAACAAAACCAGCTCCCTCAGTTGCTCTTAAGGCTTGTGCTCCACACCCTTCATCACCTTTGACACCCTTCTCTGGACCTACTGCAGCATCAACACCTCAAATGTGCTCTGCTAAGTCCTGCTGGCCACACCACTGCTGATGCAAGCCAGGATTCCATTTGCCTTCTTGTCCACCTGGGCACAGGCTGGCTCATGTTCAGCAGTTCTCCACCAGCTCCTGCAAGCCCTTTTATGCTGGGCAGCTGTCAGAACCCAGCGCATCCATCTGACTGCCCTGGATGGCTTGAGCTCCTGGCAAGGGGTCAGAGACCCTGGAAGGAAGCCAAAGACACCTGTGCCTTTGATTTTGACCCATGGAGAAAATTACCAACATTATGTGAAGAGTTACAAGTCACGAGAGTTTAAGTACAATAATAGTTTCTCACAGGGTG
The DNA here is from genome assembly GCF_036417665.1 of Passer domesticus. Taxonomy (NCBI): domain Eukaryota; kingdom Metazoa; phylum Chordata; class Aves; order Passeriformes; family Passeridae; genus Passer; species Passer domesticus. Next base: position 52,983,215 of record NC_087475.1, on the reverse strand, counting down.
AAAAGGTAGACTTTTAAGTTTTTTAGAATAGGGGTTCAGGAGGCAAGATGGAGGGATTTGGGTGTGCCCTGTCCTTTTACTTTCTTCTTCTTAGCCTCCATCTTCTGTGTGATGCTGGCACTTTCAGATTGGTTCAGAGTAGAGACAGACTATCTAACATAGGTGATAAGTATTGGAAAATTATTGTCAATAAAGTACCTGCAGTTCTTAGTGTAAAATGTAGAGGCCACCTCAAGGGCAGTCAGTGTGGCATGAGCCAACCTGCTAGACAGTCCTCAGCAGATCAGGAAAAGAATGTAAGATATAAGAGAAAATACACAACCTTGAAAACCAGAGACAAGGAACTCCAACCTCCTTCTTCAAGCGCCGGGCTGGGAAAAAGAGACTTTCTAATATTCTTGGGGTCATCTCCACCACAGAGATCCCGAGAGGGAGCTTTCCAGCCACTCTTCCCCAGATCCTGCAGTGGGTTGTTGTGACCAAATTGCAGGACACAGCACTTTGCTTCATTGAATGCCATGTAATTGGCCTCCACATCTGATCCAGCCTGTCTAGATCCCTCTGTGGTGTCTTCCTACCCTCCAGCAGATCAACATTCATGCTCGACTCTATCATCTGCAAGTTGACAGAGTTCGCCTGATTCTCTCTTCCAGATCATTGATAAATGGACTGGCCACAGTGATGTCAGCTTTTCCCATTTAAATGGAAGTCAAGCAAGGAGCATTCCCTGAAGATTAAATCAAGGCCTAACACTCAGTGCTCTAAATGACAAGTGTACCTGTAGTTTTGTAAGAAGTTCCTCTGTAAAAAGCTGGATTTTTTATTTTGTGATACTGTGCCTTTGCACATTCTGTTTCACAGAGTCTGATGTAAAGTACTGACAAGCTGTTTTTGTAATGGGTAGGCAGCTGGAAGCAGACAAGGAAAACAGTGGGCTACTGTCAGCACTGCACAACATTAATTTATCCTGGTTAGTCACACCTTAACAAGGCAGCAAGTAAACAACAACAACAAAAAAAATCAAACATAGGAACCGGTCAAATAAAAGCATTACCAAAGCACTATGAACCATAACAGATGTGGTAATATCTTGCATGTATTTGTCTCCTAGCTAGTTTGTGCTAATGATGCATCTATTCTGAACTGTGTATTATTTTGTTTTACATCACTTCAATAGCAGCTTGTGCAAGGCTCATGATGAGGCAGTAAACAAGTACAGCCAACAGGTTAACAGACAGAGAACCAGAGAACTGAAAACAGGAACTTTTTTTCTTAGGTTTTTATTGTGAACAGTAGGAGTTTTAAAAAATATGAAAAACAAAACAAAACAAAACAAAAAAACTCAAAAGAGGAAGGAAAAAGTCTAAGCCAGTAACAAAACATGGATACATACACACAACAAGAGATTACATAAATTAACAAATAGTGAACTCACCAGAGACAAAATTAATTGTAGATTAAGTACAACACTCAAAAAGTCTGGGTATAAATTTCACATATCATTTTTAAGGAAATAAATTTAGGGCCAGGTTCTAAAACCATATTTAAAAGATCAGAGGCAGCATAAATAGCTATCATCTCTTCCTCTGACTTCATCCTTACATTCTTTTTTTATTAATTCCCTCTTGGCTCTTCTAGCCTTGAGGTGAACCATGATATAAGGCAAAATAAATATTTTTGTCTTTGTATCTCCTACCATTGCTTCTTTCCCTGAAGATAAAGGCAATACAAAGTAACTTTTTCAGGAGATATTTGGAAAGTAAAGACTTCAAAAAAGCTGCTCACCATTTTTACTGATGTAGAATGTAAGGAACATACACAAAATCTCTAAAATCAGTGTAACTGCTGTTGGCGAGTCAGCTAAATCTGACTAAGGGCTTATAACTGTCCTCTACCTAGCCTTAGCATGTGGATCAAAGAATGTGTAGGCTTGTGTAAAAATCTGCCTACTAGTCCTGAAAGATCTACTTTAGAATTCCCTCTTGCACGATCGTATCCCATCTCATTAAAATCTTTTTCTCATAGAATTATATTTGACAGTCCTTTCACTGTAGAGCCTCTTTCTTATGTTAAGTCCATCATCAGTTTTGCTGATGGTCTGACTTCTATTCCTCCACAAGTTTTGGAACTTTTTACCAGTCATGGAGTGTTTACGTTTTCAGATCTGGTGCATAAATATCTTCACAAGGAAGGACATGAAATGAGTTACCATTCCACTAATTTACTGCTGCAGTGCAGGGTCACTCTAAATTTCTCCTCATATTTTGGTATAGCAGATCATGCTTAATTAACTGTAAAAGGCAATAAAAGAGGAATTTATTTTTTTTTCCCAAAGGATTTACATTAGGTTAATTTGCTGCATTAAACCATTGCTTGTGAAATGCAAACTAATACAAACACCTGATGCTGAGAATGATGAAGTGGATCCTCTTCTGCTTTTAGGCCAATAACAATTTTCAAAGACAGCAAAAAATCCTTGACACAGCTTACCCACAATTGTTAAAACAGATGTCAAAATTTAAATTCTCCTGAAATCTCAGATTCTGGCCTTTCACCAAGAAGTTTCTCTGGCTCTTTCCTGGAACAATAATAAATGTGTCCTTAGCACCTATCACACCCTTGACTATGAGGCTCTTCCTCACTCTTGGAAAATTTTCATGGCCTGAACTTGATCTCATTAGTTGGATTTGTGAGATCAAAAGAACTGGCTAAAGGGTTTTTTTTGGAAAAAATCAGAACACAATGAGGATGTGTATTCAGATTGTTTTGGATCCAGTAACACAGATTCAGATATCATTTCAGTAGAAAAATAAAGCTGAATAGGCTTTGGAAATTCTGTCTTTTTGAAAATATGTGCTAAACTCTCTTTGTCTGCTTGAAGATGGTGATATGATCCACACCATTATGTGTGGCTTCCACATTGGCCTTGCTGGGGCAGCTGTGAATGTTTCTTTCAACACCCAACTATCACTCCAATATTATCAGAATTATGCCCTTTATACTGAGTGGAAGTTTTCTTCGTTATGCTTAAGGTCATTCTGGCATTGTGCAGTATCTCTGAAAAGTAGGGCTGTTAGCATACATGACTGTTTTAAGCTAGTGTTGAAATGATGAAAATCTACATAATTTTTAATCTAAATGTTACTAATCATTTTTAGACAAAATAGGGACTCTCTCTGCTTGATTAACAAGGTAAACAATGGATGGCAAATCACAGAATCATAGAATTACTTACATTGGAAAACACCTATAAGGTCATTGACTCCAGCTATTGGCCTGTCACTGCCAAGTCCATCACTAAATCCTTCAACTGGCCTCATCCTATAGATCCAGCTTGTCCATATCCCTCTGTAGAGCCTTCCCTTCCCAAAGTAGACCGACACTCTTGCCCAGCTTTGTGTCATCTGTGAAATAACTGACTGAGTGTGCAGTCTATCCCTCTCCCAGATCATTGATAAAGTCATTAAACAGGGCTGGTCCCAGTACTGAGCCCTGGGAAACAGCGCTTCTGACCTGCCACCAGCTGGATGTATATCCATTCACCACTCTCTCAGCCCAGTTGTCCATCCAGTTTTTTACCCAGAAATGAGCACACCTGACCAAGTTATCAGCAGCCAGTTTCTCCAGGAGCATGCCATGAGAATGGTGTTAAGAGCTGTACTAATGTCCAGTAAAAGTCCACAAATCCAGGTGATGATCTCAGGACAGTTAAAAAAAAAAAAAAAGAGGGGATCATAAATAATAATTTTTTACATATTAAATACATATATAGCTCTGTAGTTTCTTGACTACCAGGACAATTGCAGGTACTGCAAAATACCAATACCAGAAAACCATGGCTTCTGAAACTTCATAGACTCTTAGGCATGTGACTAGGCTTCTTAGCTAGCACAAAATTAACTTGGGCTTTCTAAAACCTCTGATGTAACCAGTCTTCTTTTTCTGAAATGGCCATAGAAAAAAAGGAAGTCTTGAGGTTTGGGGGTCTCAAAACCCCAGACAAATCATATCTGTTTTGAAAGTGAAACTGGGGTTTTCATCAGAACTGTTTTTCAGTGTAATTAAATTCTTGGCTCCCTACCATGGAGGGATGGTAGGGAATCCTACGACTGGATTATCACACCTTTTCCTGTTTAGACTTCTGCCCCTGGACTTAACTGCTGAACCAGCTGGTGCTGTGGTTCCCCTAGTCTGACAAACCATGAAATCTGTTTAACATGGAATCTGCTTGCAGCCATATCCTGTATGTGACAGAAAATATTTTAGTCAACATAACAAAGGTGAAAGTGATGCCCCTTACCACTGTAGAGAGGAAGAAAATAATTCTTCCAATCTCTGTATTAAGATGCTTGAATAAAATTAGTAATGTTTAATCACTTTCTATTGGCATTGAAAGAGACATGTATAAAGAGATAATTCACATCTTACTTTTATAATCAGATTAATTTTTCTTGATTTTCCAATTAAAGTCAAATGAGTCTTCACAAAGGATTTTGCAGTTTTTTCCCTGTTAATTTTAATAATCTTACACCTTGCTTTAACAAATGTTGTTTTCCACAAAAATTATAAAAAACAATTTCATATAATTTAATACAACATCCACAGTAATGACAAGCTAGTAACAGGAAAATATGATATCTCTGTTCCAGGAGCACCTACAGAAAATTTAGTTTAGTGTATCATCTCCTTATGCCTAAGGTAACACCAGTTTTACCTTGCAATTACCGTATAAACAAAATTACATAATATTCTGGAAAGGCTTATTATTCCAATCAGAAAATAGTTCTGAGACTTAGAACAGATTCGTGAAACCTTCAACGCTCTACAGCATTAGATGGACTGTGATGACAGGCTTGGAGTTGGGACCATGTGTCCTTCTCTCCCATAGATGTCAGTTTTTCATGAGGCTGCAAAAAACAAAGTAAATCCTGCCTCTAATATTGTATAAGAGGTTTCCTGTCAAATGAGCTCCTATTATCAATACACCCCAAGGTAGAATGCTGTGTTAAAAAAAGGAATAGATCTGTAGGATGCCACACTTAAAGTAGGTTAAGAAGTACATACACAAGCTAGAAAAAATTTTAGAAAGACAATATAATGGTTGTCACATCTGACTTTTTTTCTTACACTCAGTGAATTACACAGACTACCGCAGAACTCAGCTGCTGGTTTGACACAAGCAGTTCATCCTAAGCTGTTCAAAGGACTTTTTCTATCTTCTCTTGCAAAAGCAGCTTCAAAGTTACTCTTCTGCCCGTACTGGTTTAGCAGTCTACTCAAAGTTACTTTTTACCACTCTCTTACTGGATGCAAACAGCACTTTATTGAATTGAATATATACTATTTTCTTTTCCTTTCACATTAAAAAATTTCCTTTAAAAACCCAACAGGACCATTTAAGGGCAAGATTTCAGAAGAACGAGGCTTGCCTGCTTGTTATTTTGAGGGGATATTTAAGTTTTTGTGAAGTAAAAGCAAAACATGGAGTCTTGGTTCTGCCATTACTTTATTCACATTTTATAACTCTGCTTGTCATTCTTGAATGTCATTCTTGACTTTTCATTTCCTCTTCCTCTCTTTACCCAATATCATCTCCAGAATTCCTTTTTTCAGTGTTTCTGTGGGGTTTTTTGTGACATAATGATATTAATTTGAGGTTTTTCCCAAATGTTACCGTAGTTGTTTACACATAGCAACACTGTTGCAAAACATTTTTCGACCTGAATTTTGACTTTTTCCACACTCCAGAAAAAAAGTAAGCCAATTATTTATGTCAAAATATGATATATATTTTGTATACACTTTAAGTCAAAAGTTAACTAGTTGATCTCTATATAGATGTGTTGCCCCTACTAAGGATTTCTATTTTTCCCACAGTCCAGTGTGATCATTGGAAGACCAATCTTTTGTATATTGAAATGGGGGAATTTCTAAACTTTTTACTCCTGTCATAGTTGGACAAATATATACACATCTTAACCTATAAACATTCTTGCTACATTTTGTCTGCCAGTCTGACCCTCATAGAGAAGAGTTGAGCAATATTTTTCTGTCATACTTATTAATTTACCAATAACATAATATTAACTTTTACAAAAAAGGTAGCATATTTTTCAGGAATATTGTTTATTTATTAAATAATGTATTTTTTCACACTAAAATAGCAGCTGTTATAGAGGTTCATATATTTCCAGACACATTCCTATTTATATCAATTCTCTTTTGTAAGTGCAAAGAAGCTGATATGTATCTCTTTCACATTTGTTTGTTTGGATTGCACTTATTTGGGGGTTTTTTGATTGCAAGACATATCCATATATCTTTAAAAGAAATAAGTTTTGTTGATATCTAGCAAATATTTAATGGGCCCCAGTGATTTAAAGTAAAACTTGTGGATTTAAGGGAAAAAAGACATGCTTGAGACTTCTGGTATTCTCCCTGCTATCTCGCAGAGATATAGAAGAGTAGTGAATAGAGTTTTGGGATTGGAAAGGGGAGACAAAAAAGTAAGCTAAAGTTAGAAAAATCACCTGGAAGAGCCTACTAGCAACAGTATTACCAAACTAACCAGCAGGATGTTGACCTGCTTTGCCATAAGAGCTCCTTTAACTCCTCTGCAAACAATTCTTGGATAAAGACGAAAACTGGGAAATATATATTCAATTCTGCCTCTCCTAGGTATCTAACCTATATTAATATTAATGTGGCATGAATTGGAATGCATAAAGTAACTTAAAATTCTCCTGATTTCAGAAAGTGTTGTGACTGCTCATCGCTTTCAACTGAGACCTTTGGACCTTCATTGTTTAATATGTTAATTTTATTAAAATATCTTTATTGTATTAATCTTTATTCAACATTGCACTAACAAGTTCATTTAAATAATTTTATGATTATATAGTGTATTTCTTCCTTCAAATATTAATTCATAAACTTTGATATTTTGTTGACATTCAGAAATAGCAACTCTGAATTGCTAATCTCACTCTAATAAAAGGTGAATTTGACCAGAATTTTGAACTACTTTTGGGATAAGATTTAAATTAGTTATATTTCATAAAGGAGGAAATTTTCATCTGTTGCATTAGCATCTACCTTGTACTTTAGTTTATGATGAAACACACAGTTGTATATAAATCTTAAAGTTATTCTAATAGGCATTTTTTTCCTAGTTACTTGGTTTAAGACAAATTTTAGGAGGTGGTCACTCTGAGTTACCTCCTCTTTATTTTAACCAACCCCTTTCCACAAATAATAAATTATGTCCAGCAATGTGCTCTTAAGGCCAAGCAGGGCCACAGCTTACTGGGTTACTTTGGCAATATTATTGCTAGTAGATTCAGAAGGGGATCTTTTCCTGGGGAGATACATTTCAATTGCCAGACCTAGTTCTGGACTCTCAAATACAACAGAGATATGAATATTCCCGTGAAAGGCCACAAAGATGAATAGGAGCTAAAACATCTCTTGGTGCAAAGAGATGCTGAAGGTGCTGGGACTACTCAAGGTGGAGAAGGGAAGACAGAAGAAAACTTATTAGTATTTATAACTGATAAAGAAAATGGAGATGTACTCCTCTCGGTTGTATTCAGTAAATGTAGACAAGACAATGGGCAGAAACTGAAATATAAGAAATTCCATCTGAACATAAGAAAAAAAACATTTTGTTTCTGAGAGTGCCCAACTGGTTGCTCAGAAAGTTTTTGCAGTGTCTGTCTGTGACGGCGTTCAAGAGCCTACTGTGTACAGTCATGGGCAACCTGCTCTAGCTGGTGCACCTTTAGCAGGGCATATGGACTAGGCAGTCTCAAGAGACCCTTCTATTCTCAGCTGTTCTGTGGGTCTGTATTTATATCTATTTTATTCAGAACACTATGAATTTCACACCACACAGTAGCAAGATTTCTAGTGTTAATATCCACAACAGTGGCTTTTTGGAACCAATTTGACCATGATGTTGGTTTGTGGGGTTTTTCTCCCTTTTACTTCATAAACAGTTCTTGTTCATTTTCCTTCAACTAATAGTGGCAGTTCATTTTAAATTTCAGTGGAACAGGCCTTCATTTGCTGTTTAACAGCCTCCACAATGAAATAGTTGTAAAAAAGTGCCCTCTCAAATAAATCTGTCATATAGCACAAAGATTATTTTGTGTGATATCCTTTAAGGGGAAAAAAGTGAATACTAACCCTGGATAATATGTTTAATTCATTAATTTTTTTGGAAAGTAGCTAGTTTTCAAACATCTAACATGTCCAAATGCCTTTTTATTGTTTTTCAAAGGATTTGGTAAGTTTGTACACTGTCAAATGAAAAAGATATTCTGCAGGCAGCACACCCTGTCTCATGTGGAATGTGTCAGAAGCTGAATTATAGTTATAAATAGCTTTCTATGCTTTTGTGTACTATACATTGCCAAAGTTTTGAATTTGCTCAATGACATAGAGGAGGAGCACAGATTATAGATTAAAAGCCATGAAGGAAGAGACATTTTTTGAGAGGAGGTGAACACAGTAGATAGCAAACTGGTATATGTGTATATATATATATATATATATATATATATATGTATATATATATATGTATATATATATGTGTATATATAAAAGAACACAAAATTTAAAGCTTATCCAAGAGTAGCGAAAAATTTGTACCATTTTCTTCCAGTGATCAAGTGCAAACTTTACTACCAAATCAACATTTTTCAGTCATCCTCCTTAACTTATAAATTGCTTTGAAGAATGATTTGGTAAATATATTTGAGCAGTAGCCTTCACAGTGGCTGATTTGTGTAGCTCCATGCTTTCCATAATGACATTCATTAATTATTTTATTAATACTACTTAATTAATTAATGATTGCTGTTAAAAGGCATGTCATAATTTGCATTTTAACCAATTTTTCTCCTTTTTTTTCCCCACATATAAAAGATCTCAAACTTTCAAACACTGTTGCATCTTTCACTAATTTACTCATAATTTTCTAATGTCTACTTTCACTGTTTATAGATGCAATATTCATTATTAGACATTAAAAACCTATTATTGTTGCTATTACTATTACTAAGATAGTAATTCGTTACCACTAATATTATCCCTGCTATAACATAATACATTTTGACCTTGTGTGTGCTTACCTTTTCAATATATATATCAAGTACAGAGTAGGGTTTTGGCTGATTGGTTGGTTGTAACAGTTGGGACTTGAAGGTGCTAAAGTGGTGTACCTTGCTCCACATCCATTAGCAGACAGTACTATCTTGACATAGCTGATGTTACCATGTGGAAAAGGCCAGCAATCTGCTAAAGTTTTCCCTCTGTGGTTCATTACCAGACCTGAAAGTCTGAATCAATGTCAAAAAGTTTGCTTTGAAACTGGAACACTTCAACATATTTTGATATTTTTTTTCAATAGCAATTGCTTTCATACAGGTTACAGAGATTGTATCCTGCCATGGGACTCATTGGAGGTGAGTGGAAAGGCTTCACTGATTTTAGCTGACATATTGTGAAAGAACTACAATAACTATTCAAACACTTATTTCAATCTGGTTTGTCCATGAAAACCACAACTGAATGGAGTTAGTAAATATGTATTACTCAAGCTGAATATCTTTACACATGTATATATATAGAGAGAACACAAATAGACTAACACACACACATATGTAAATATTTCTATACACCTACACATGTTATGTCTCTCAGATTTAGGAATCACTGTGACAATTGACTGATTCACTTGGCTTCTTTCAAATATTTAAATGAATTTCTTAGGAGCATAGTTTGAAAGTTTCTGCTATTACTAGGCAGTTCATACACCCAGCTGTTAGTCTTTGAAGCTCATATCCCAAATTAACTGTATACACAATTGATGCCTTATAAATAGCACTGAGGCCTGTGGTCCTTGGTTATTCTTAATTACTAGGATTGAGGTTACCATTATTGAGAACAAATAAAATCAGAATTAAGGAAAAATATTCTTTTTACCTGGATTCCCTCATTCAAGACTATGTTTTCATGCTGCTTGTGCCACTTAAAAGATGGGGAATCGCATCTGTTCCCACTGCTGATTATCCTGATTTTCATTTTCCTTTCATCTTTCTCACACATTTATCAGCATGTCTTACTTATTTGCAGCCCCTTATGCCAATCTTGTTTTTTATGTTCTCTGTCTGCCATATCTGCTACTTGTGTCACTGTTTGCAAGTTTTACTATGTCTCCCAGACAAAACTGCACACTTCTTTGCCCCTTTGTTGGTCAAATCATTCACATCCTGAAGTAAAATATGTGTGTGTGTGTGTATTGTTCAGCAGTCTTAAAAATTATTTATTTATTATCATTTGGTTATGACCAATATTTCCATTGGATGCCTCTCACGAATGACAGAAGGTTTGGCAAGGGTATCTTCTTCTATACTCAGGACATTAAGGAAAAGTTTAAACTTTCTCATCAATGTCCTTCTGGAAAGTTCATTCTTTCATCAAATATTGATTTTTAACAGCAGTTCTCTTAAAAACTTCTTTTACATTCAATTTGTGGTGATCAGTTTTGGCTTATTTGGAACTGAATAACCACTGCAGAAAAGGCAAAGCATGGTGTGGCAAACATGTAGTCTAAATTGAAGCAGAAAAAGAAACCGGACATGAGTTGCTGTAGTACTTGATGCTGAATACAGCACGTCAGCAGGACACTTTGAAAGAACATGGGAAAACAAAAGCCAGAAGTTAGAATGTCACAGTATGACAGTGGTTACTTTTACATTCCCAAATAATTTCAGTGTCTACAGACAGAAGCTGTAACTTGTCTTTATTTCAAAATGTCACTGGCCCAATTTAGTCAATCACGGAGTTACTGCAGAAGACCTAAGCACTGACATTTCACAGTTTCTAACAAAACAGCTGAACTGGATTTTTTCTTGTATTGTTTTGTTTTGTTTTAATATCATTCCACTGTCAGTAAATAAAAATGCTATCATCCCCTCAGAGAAATTTACTAGCCGTCATAATGTCAATGGAAATGAATCTCTTTTGATTTATTTTCAGACTAGTAGCCAGATGTATGCAAAGTCAGCATCTAAACTGATTTTGTTTGGTCCTCCATTTCTTTCTTACATGAGTAGTGTTCCCACACCACTGTATAGCACTGCTCCCTTAGCATGAGTCATTTCAAGGTTGAATGTGAAGAAGTGTATACTTATTTTACGTTTTACACTTCAAGTTCATTCTGCTGTTGACAGGAAGTTTGGAGAAAGCAAATGTGCACTGAAGTTGATACGTGATTTTTGTAGCCTTCATAAAACTTGATACTCTCAGCAATTTTAGTAACTGTCTTATTTCTTACTATCTATATGCAAGTAATTGCAAATCAGGAGTATAGGTTTTTATTCACTAATACTCTACAAATTTGTATGTAATGTAAGTTGCTCAATCAGATTTGCTGCCTCTTCATTTGTTTTTGTTATATTCTTTTCTAAACATCCATTGTTGGCTATTATCAGACTTTCGTGCCAGATAATTCTTTGGTCTCTTCCCATACAGACATTTTAATGTTCCTTAAATACTCAGAATTTTCTTGCATGGATTAATAATTAAATAGTTTTCACATTCTACTATACGGGTATGAAACATTTGCGGAACTTCTATATATGTCAAGAAACTTAAACAAATATATTATTTTAAATCATTAATATCCAGAGAATTCTTTTTCCTACAGAAAATGACAGTAGGTTAACTTTTTTTGACAAATTCTTTTCCCTATTATTTTGTGCTAGTTTATTACATGAAGTTAAAATCCTCATCAATTAGTGGGACAGCGATAGAAAGGAAAAACTGTAAACTCATGAATAAAGGAGAATTTTTCTCCATCTTTACCCTATTAAGGTGGTTTTTATCCATTCGGTGTGGAATGCTCAATGCTTTTTCTTAAAAGTGCTGTGCAAGCATTGTGAAAATAGTTTTCTTTGAGGCTACCAACTAAAATAATTTATTTGTGACGTTACTGTTAGCAACCAAAATATATTGCTCCACTGCTATAACACAAAGTAAGCTTTAAGTTTATTACTTCAACATATTAATTAATTTATTAAATATTAATGATGAAAAAAACATTCAATGCATGTTATATACAGCTTCACCATTGTTAGTGTGTTATTGCCCCATTTATCAGCAGCTATGCAAAGCAATATAACTGGTGATGAGGTATGTTCATACCATATGTTGTTAATCTAGTTAATAGAATAACAAATACATAGGTGGATCTATTACTTGTGTGACATAACAATATAAATATATGTTAAAATATTTTATCTTCCACAGACGAGATGATTACACTGTCTATTTGATCTCAGGTAAAGAGTAGAGCATGAATAAAAATCTTTCTAATTATGCCAGTTTCAGTTTACTGTCCAAAATTTTATACTGAGGAAACATCTATACTTAAACAAATGCATAGATATATATACATTTTTAAAAATATATGATAAAGTTATAGGAAAAGTAACTAAACTTTTAAAATAATGTACATCTCTTTATACACTTAATTTTAGTTAACCCTTTTAAATTTTCTTCTTTGTGCTGCATCAATATGAATTCTCACCTTCCTTTTGTTTACTGAAAAGGTTGTAATATAATGTAAATCCTCTGAGATTAATGTTTACTTGAATGTCAGTTTTGGAAGCTGAAATTTGCTTTTCTATTTTCAGTATGTGATGGTTACTGACCCAGACCTTGGAGGCTGGAAATTTAAAGACTGATCTATTTTTTGTTCATAATACTTCTTGCACAATTCTTAAATCCTAGTAATTTATTTTCCTTTATCAGCATTGTCTCTAATTAGTTTTAAAAGTGACATATTTATGAAGCAATCATTTATAAATTAACATCTATTTAACATACTTTCAAATTATTTCCTTTGTTGTTTTAATAATTTAAACTATAGGCTGTCAATTCTAATACATGGAAAATATGATGCTTAAGATTTCAGATTGCAGCTATTCTTTTGAAAGCTCCTGCAAAACTTTAATTAATTTAAGTAAATAAAACATTCAAAGGGAATATCAAAACTAATGCTGTAAATATTTAAAGGGTAATTCTTTGTTCTACATATTCCAACTAATTACTTCTGCCTATCCTATTTTCTACTGGAATGTTGCAGATATTTTTAATGTGACAAGTTTATTACTCTTAGTTTATTTGCATTCTGCAATGAAATAAAAGTGAAAAACAAAATGTGGGCATGTATTTGTAGAAGCACTGGTTTTCTTTTCCTAATACTTTGTCTATAATTTTAGATTATTTTACTTTAGTTGGAATATTATTCACTCTTCAATATCATTCTGTATGACTGATAGAATTTTATATTGCTAATAATACATTTTGACATATTTCCAAATAAATACACTAAACTCTCCCCCACTCTTGCATCATTGAAAGTATCAACACACATGAAATGGAGAGTTAGTGAAAACATGGGTTTGAATGTCTAAGGAGGGGTGTTACTTCCAAAAGTGGTATTAATGTTGTGTGAAAGCTCCTGTAGTGGCTGATTCATGCTTCAGCTCCATAATTTTTTTTTAGAAACTTCACAGAGAGTGGAGACCAAGTTTGATATCAAGAAGAAATCAATTTCCAAATCATCCATTTTACTCTACCTTATAAATAGTACGTTTTGTTGCATATTTTATCAAATATACTTTCAAGCAACATAGAGAAAGGAGAATGTGGAGAATCCCTGAAATGCCTTGAAACTTTTATGCAAATAGATTTTCAAGAAAATCATAATTTCTATTTTAAATACATCTAGGACAGACATGATGGTGGTGTCAACCTGTTGGAGTTTTTGTTGCTGGGAGAAGTTGTACAAAATTATTGGGTTTTACATTGACCATTTACTGAATAAAGCACATGAACACATTTGAAATACAACTTGGGTTTCCTTGTTCTAGAAGACTACTTATAGAACTAGCTTGCAGACTCAAGCTCTCTCCTTTTCTCTGTTTTTGTTTCTTTCCTATTGGTTTCTTTGCCACTTTATACACAATAATATAACTTTTTTCATAACTAAAATTGTTTCATAGTCTGAAAATTATGACACATTTTTTACAAGGATTTTTAAAAATCTTTGTTAGATTTATGAAAGTTAGGGACTTAGGTATTTTTCTTCCCTTATGAATATTGCAGTGAAAGTGTTAAATAAAGACCAATTCATTATTTTTATTTTGAACACAGATAGATAATTCCCATATACTAATACATTCTGTGGACCAATATTTGCTATTATGATATAAGTTGTCACTTCTTAACAATTTACCTTCTATAACTATGTTGGCAACAGTTTCAGTGAAGATCCTAGGGAGAAATTTCCTCAGCTAGTGTCAGTCTTAAGCATGTGTATCAGAAGATGTTTAGATACCTGAGGAATTTTCCCATGAAAGGGATTCAGTTATGGAAGAGAATTATCCTGGAGTTTTAGATTCTTCTTGAACACCACTTAAGGAACTTAAATCCCATGTCCATTCAGATCTATTTCTGCACAGAAATTTGTAATGCAAGTCCTTGAAATGCATCTCTAAGAGAATTCACTATCACAGAATGAATGAAAGTGGAAGGAGTCTGTGGGGGTTATCAGGTCCAACCTCCCTGCTCAAACCAGGATATCTAGAGCCTGTTGCCCAGGATCATATCCGGGCATTCTTTTAATCTCTTCACAGATCCAGACTCCACAACCTTTCTGGGCAGCTTCTGTCATGGTTCATTCACCTTCACATTAAAAAATCACTTCCTGATATTCAGAGGCAGTCTCCTGCACTTCAGTGTGTGCCCTCTGCCTTTTGTCTTTTCACTGAGCTTAATTTAAAAGACTCTGGTTCCCTCCTCTTTGCACTGTTCCTTCAGGTATGTATGTGTGCTGCTATGTAGGTAAATGTCAAAAACCTCCCTGAAGCCCAGGTAGACAATATTCCCTTCATCTACCAGGTAAGTTGATTCCTCATATGAGTTTAAAAGTTGTCAAGCATGAAATTCCCCTGGTGAATCTATGCTGACTACATTATTTTCTCCTCCTTCATATGCCTGGCAATGTTTTCCAGGAATAGCTGCTTCATAAACTTCCCAGGGATAAAAATGAAGCTGACTGGCTTGTACTTTTTTGAGTCCTCCTAGTTGCCTTTCTAGAAGATGGGTTACATTTGCTTTCATGCAGACTTTGGGCACTTTCCTCAGACCCCATGATCTATCAAACATTATTAAGAGTGCCTTCAGAAAAACATCTGCTGATATCCTTGAGACCTGTGGATCCATCTCAACAGGGCCCGTGGACTTAATGGAATACTTATGAATTCAGTGACTATGCCCATAAAAATTTGCAACAGGACAAAGAATAGAGTTCCCTCTTAAGACAAAGCATCCTATCATGGAGCTAAGCAGCTTTAGATCCAGATAGTGTTCCTCTCTGAAAGGACCCAGAAGACATTATTTTACCTTACCTGTAATAAAATGTATTGACCATTCACCTGCAATATAAAAAATTAAATTATTTCAGCAATTACTTCCTCCTAACTAGACAATAATGTACTGTCTGGGTATTCCTCTAACAGATGAGAGCACCTGCTTGATGTCTCTTATGCATACAGACTATTCTAATTAGGTCATTTGAGTGGGGATTACTGGTCTTTGAACTTCCTTTCTGATGAATTTTGAATATTCACTGAAGCAAGGACCTGAACATGAAAATTTCATTTCCCATCAGTGCACTCTAACATCCATGGCTGCAATGCCTCTGTTTCTCAATGAGTCAATAATTTATTACTACAAAATGGAACACCTCCAAGAGGAAAGATAAAGGCTGGATAATATTCTCTCTTGGCAAAGCTATTTATCTCAAACAGTGACCAGCTTCTAATTGCTCACAGGCCTGAAGCTACAAGGAGGAGGAGATGGACCAGGTTTCCTTCTACTGTCTCCTCAGTGTTCAGTATGGTATGAAGACATTAAAAAAGATAGCTTTGCTGAATTAATAAAATTCCGTCTAAAAAAAAAATTTTTTAGCAGCTTGAGCTAAAATAACAAATAATATGTAATTTTTTCCATGGAGGATTGCAATTACTGTTTATTCATTTTGATGTTATGATGTATATCATGTAAGTTTGTCTTGCACTGTTCTACAGGCTTCCTAGCTAGCACACTTTTCCTTATGAAGGCACTGACCTTACCTAAATACTTATATGGAGGAATATGCTTCTGATAAGCAGAGCAGTAGGATGTCTTTACATGACTTTTTATTTTTACTGATGCTTGGTGCTCTGAAAATTAATTTTTTAATTGAAATGTGTTAATATTGCTCCCATAAAGTAATCCTCAGACTCTTCCTGTCAGATGTGTCACTAATCAGCTATTCTCCTATCTGCCTTTAAATAGTTGAATGTTCTGGTCTAAAAGTAGCACTTTCTGTGTAGCCATGCTTTTAGTTTCCTGAATCCAAGCACTCTCCTGCAAAGTACCATTGGTTATTTAGTCAATTAAGAAAAAAAAGTGTTCCATCCATGCTTACTAATTTTAAATATTAGGGTATGGTGTCCCTAAACAGTTCTCTGCAGTTGAACGCTATTTATTATTTATTTGTCATGTTTCTTCAACTCACTTGCAAGTCATTAATGAATTAGATTATTGTGAGAACTGCTTAGTTTGAAGATGATTGAAAAATGTGTGGGGATGTTCTTGTGGCTCTGGTATGAGGATACTTTACAAATCCATAAAAATTTCCTGCAAATTCAAAAACCTGCATCCTGTATACATAGTGAACTACTAAGACATAATGGAACAAATTATTATTTAAATTTTCTGATGGCTAGAAGACATTAGAAAAGTCCATAGCAAGTCTTCAGAGCCTTTAACTTTGGAGGCATTGCAGAACAGGAATGTCACCGTGCTTCTGCTGGAGTAGACAAATTGACATGAAAAGAAAGAATGAAGTTAAATGTGTGTTTAAGAAAGGAATCAGTGATGGTGAATATAAATTCTTTTCATCAAAAGACATTTCCAGAACCTGTTCTTTTTTCTACTTGAATAACCTAATTGTTTGAATACCTTTTACACTTTGATAGTATATTTTTTCCAGGTAGAAGACTTTGTTGCCATGCAAATGAGATAAAATACATATTTATTTATTCATTTATTTATTTATTTTATACTGTAGCAGAAATATTTTCAGTATGCTCCTGTCCAGAGAAAATCTCTTTTAAATGTTTTTTTTGAGTTCTTAATTGGAGGAAATGTGTGGATTGACAAAGCAGATAGAGGTGAAATGAAGAAAATGTCCAGTGTCTTGATGGAGGTTATGTTTGGAAACTGGGATTTAGACAACGTTTATTAAGAAAGGAAATTTAACTTTTTCAGCAGCTAATTTGCATAGAAGAATGGTTCTGCACTTTTATTGCTTAAGTAGTCTGTGTATTCTTCTTTATCAATTTCTAAGAAATCAGAAAGAAAATAACACGAATTATGAAGTAAATTAAACATGTTAAAAGCTAGCAGAAGTCCTAAAGATTGGAGGCTCGTCTCCCCCTTAAGCACAGATTTTTGATGCACTGAACTGATGCTGCAATGCAGCACAACTGAGTACCATTTGTGCAATAGATAATTAGAAAATATTAATCTTGTAGATACAAAGTAATCAACTTGTTTCTTCAAGAAATATAATTTGAACAGTGGAAATAGTAACTTAATCTATCCTGTTGAACTGCAGAGGAAAATATAATTACTAGTTACAGAATATTTTTTAAAATTTCTGAAAATATACCATATTATATAAAATGTAAAAAATATTTTTGGTATCCTTTGTATAACCACATTAGTTTCATCTGTTTCAACTTCCTGATAATTTTCAGATTTTCCTGCTGAATTTAAGGGAGTATCAGGACACATATATGTGAGGTGGATTAAGTGTCAAGGTGAACAGTACCTTATTCTGTCAAAATCAGATATGTCACGTTCTGCAAAAAATTTATGACATCAAGATCTGATTAGCACAGCCCTGAAACCTAAGTTACGAGCCATAAAAAGTATCAGTTGACACTAAAAAACGCTGTCTGCTGAACAAATTGAGCCATGATGAGCATTGCTGTGCAATATATACATATGGACATTTTCTGAATTTGCATTCTTTCCCAAAGCTGTTATTTCTTTGTGGCTGCATCTTTTCTCAAACACCCATAACTTTTAGAGGTGTAAATTCTAGCCAACATGATTAATCTTACAAGATCAGTAGAAAGGAGATCAATGTGTAATTTGCTATGTATTCACCATTGTTCTGCCTCTACATGCATTTGGAAGAAGTTCCTTTCTAGATTTCTTGTAGATCCCCTTTAGATACTTGAAGAGTGCTGTAAGTTCTCCTCAGTGCCTTCTCTTCTCCAGGCTAAATGGGCCCAACTTTCTCAGCCTACCTTCACAGGAGAGGTGTTCCAGACCTCTGACCACCCTAGTGACCTCCTCTGGATTTGTTCCAATGGGTTCACATCTTTCATGTCTTGGGATTCCCAGACCATGGCAGTTCACTTTAAGCAGCCCACTTTAGTCTATCCCTTTCTTATTTTCTGTTTTCCTTGTGGAGTACTCCAGTATTCAAAGAGGATTATGGGAATCACTGTTTATGTGAACTTAGTCATTTGCATTGTAAATTCTACTGCTGGAACTGAGCAGTTACATTTCACAATTTTGAGCATCATATAACTGAAGTCTTTTGGTTGAATGCCTGACTAGCTCTGTTAGTTTACAATGCACCACAGAATGCTAATGCTGCAAAGAAAAAGTATGCTAAAAACAACAAAAAAGTCAATATGAATTCATAAAGAAAAATGACATTTCAATGCAATACATAATTTAATAAAAGTAATTGTTTTAATTACCACACAGTATAGAAATATAACTTAAATTAGAAAAATGTATTAAAAGTGATATGCCATAAATGATAAATCATAGGGAAACCAATTGCCAAACTCAGAGAGAAATGTCAGTGAATTAATATATACTTGTGATGTTTTAAAGTCATAAATACAAATCTAGATACTTCCTTAAAGAAAAAGGAAAAAAGGATATTTTCCTGTGGTGATATACATTGGCTGATTCTTTACAGCCCTACTATTAATTATGTGTAATATTTCTATTATCTTCAAATTTTTGAGAGCACTGCTTGCATGCCAATAAAGTAGTCTGCTTCTTCCATTGCTAAGTTTTATTTTATCTTGATTAATAACCACTACATTGTAGTGATTATTCTGTAATTTTTTTTCTACTTATATACTTTTTTTCAGCCTTCTGACTTCAGAATTCCAAGACCAAGGTATGCAAAATGAAAGAATCCACTGACAACTCAGGTATATGCTCATGGGACAAGATGACTTTTATGTTTTCTTTTGGCATCCCCTGCTGGTGTACAGCTGTGAAGACTCCTCCATGACATTGAAGATCTTATGATGGCTCCTGTGCTTCTTTGGCTGAGTCCTATTGAATGTTAATAACGGAAATGGCAGGTTAATGGGAAAATATTTATATTCTTTTCAAGTAACATAATTTCATTGCTTCAGTGAATATAACATCTCCTTAAACAGTACATCTAATTGCACTACTTTTCTTTTTTACTCATAGTTTATCTTATTTTAATTTTGGTTTAGGTTTTGTGGTTTTTAAATCATAGTAACAGAGAAAAAAAATGTCAAATTTGTCATTCAAAAAAATATGCTTTTTGATAATGCAGTGAGGCAATGTATAATTTTCCATCAATTCATAAGTCATATGAAGAAAAAGAATCTACATAAAAATTCCAACTCCATTCCTTGAGGACTGGGGCAGAATTTTTTCCAATTATTATTATTACTTATTAAAACTTATGTCTTCCAAAGAGTGGAAAAGCATTAGTGACATTAACATCTTTCTATTTGTTGTAGCTCCAGCATTTCCTAATGTAGAAATATTCAATCTCACTTTAGGCACCTGGCATATCTGGAAACATGATCAAAGCAGGCTCCCTAGAAGTATTGAAGGAGATGAACCAGCATATCAGATTAATAAACTAGGAATTCTCTGTTGGCTATAGAGGTATTGGACAGCTGTACTTTTTGATAAATTTTTTCTAGGACACCAAGCATATACTGTTTTCTCATCATTATTAAGCATGGTCATGTAAATTTTGTCAATAAAGAGCCTCAGAAATGGACAACCTCTGTCTAGTCTATGATCACAGGGTCTGCACATGAATGGGAGCTGAAGGATCTTTCTGTGGATTCTTACTAAGAACAGAAAAGAAATAATTTAATAAAAATCAAATATGCTACTGAAAGCTGATGTTGCTCAATGACACCTTCCAAATGACAAATGGTTTCTAATTGCAGATTTTGCTCATTCTTTGAATGCTCATTAATCGCTAGTGAGTATAAAATGGGAGTATGAATTGCTAAATATTAATACTTCCCATTAATTTCAAAATTCAATTATATTTTTCAGTTAGATTGAATAATATTATCATATGTGTCCCGTCAGGTTATCTATTGGACAGAACTAGTCTTTTCTTTTTTGATAGACTACTTTGACTCTACCCACACATATGTTTATATTTTCTTTTTATTAATCAAAATGTGTGATTTCTTCAAAGATAAAATTCACTGATATTTAAATAAACATAAAAATCACTATTACTTAACTATTCACCCTGCCCCCATTGTTTATTGTTCTGTTTTGTTTTACTTTAGGTTATTAGTATTTTTCTAGAGTTAATGACTAGGATATGCCTTTTTTTGTTAGATGGGATTTATGAAGCATAAACAGCTCAGTGACTTGCTAAATAGGTAATATCTGCCTGCAGCATGAGAGTACAGGAGTCTTTGTTCCCAAGTGCATATTTTAATTTTATACAATCTATTTTCTTCCAGGTATAGACTGTAAACAAAGAGGAATTTATTTCATATATAGAGAAAATATTTGCCATGCACCTTAACTTTCAAAACAAAAGTCTTATAAGTGTGCCTTATATTTAAGTAAGGGATAATGCTCACACCAGTGACATTAATAAACATCTGCAAGACACTGAGGCTATTTCTGTGTGTAAAAGTAGCACAGGGACAGGAAGAAGGTTTGACACTGTTGATGCTGAATTGCCAGCACCATCTACAGCATTGCTTTCTGTATGCCAGCCCTTCCCCAGGAAGCATCTAGGCTTGGGCAGCACATCCCCCCAGGCAGTACAGAAGAACAAACCCTGTGTGGTGATGAGAGAGTTCCAGCAAGAGTACACAATAAGGCTTTGCACCTAAGCCTGAGATCAAAGAAGTGTCCCTTGCAGAAAATAACATGTAACTGCATCAAAATTGATTTTTTTTTTAAAGCTGTTGTATCTTTAACCATGAATCAATGTGTTTGTCTATAGAGTTATCTTACTTCCTGCAGTTCTTAGACTGCACTGAAATAAATTTCTTTGAATTTCAGAGGGTCAAACATTTCATTACTTCTGTAGGGCAAACTGTACTGCTAGGTACAGACCAGTATCTACACTGGATCCAAACCTTGTTTTGTTTGAAATTTTTATTGAAATTGGATGTATCCCTTCTTGATATTTAGAATGTTCTGTATGAGTCATGAAATAATACCACATGGTATCAACTGTTACTTAATTTCAGACATAATGAAGGAGAAAACGGAGTTTCTACTTTTTGTCTTAAAGTGAATCCAACTTGGTTGCCATTCTGTTTTGATGGTTTTGTCTATGCCATTTGGTTGAACATTTTTGTCCCTGTGAAATTACATATTTTTATTACTTTTAAAGCCTCCTTTTAGTCCAGACCATACTATCTATACAATTTTTGTTCAGAACATAGGCTGCTGTTTCACCGCAGTATAGAACAAATACAGTAAGAAGTTATTTTCTCCTTTTTGTTATAGAAATGTAGATGGTTGGAGGTCCAGCCTTTCAAAATATGGAAAAGTATTGAACTGACATCATCATCTATTTAATTGAATAGTAGTTTCTGTGAATGAAAATACCACAATGCAGTTTCCCAAAACATTTGGCAAAAATCTTTGAGTTTAGGTTTTATCCCTCCATGAAGGTAAAACCAGTTCAAACACTTTTGTCCTGCTTCAGGGTAACAGTCATTCAACTGAAGGGTAAGGTTTCTAGAAAAGCACAGATTCATTCCAGCTGCCTTTTTTTTTTTGCTGTTACTACTTCCCTTATGGTAAACAAACAGCTAGTATCAGAAGTCAAAATCTGATTTGTGCTGGGAAAAATCCTTGTACATCCATAATAAACAATAATAATACAACTATTTCTTAAAATTCTATAACCCATGGTTCATACAGTTAATATGAAATAATCTGAGATTTTAAATTAATAAACCAGATATTTATAAAATTAATTAAATAGAAATAAATAGGATGGTGTTTGTTAACTTAACACAATATTCAAAGCTACAGAATGAAACTCTTAATGTTTCATGTGAGTTTCTGTTTCGATTCTCCCATATTCAAGGAAAGACTGTGTATTCCACAGGTGTATTCTGGATATGGGAAAAAGAAAACTTTAGAAATGGCGACTTAAATAGTTCTAACATTTCTCAACAGTTTAATGCTGACTGCCCACCAGCTTCAATCTTTTCATTTCTGGCTCTCCGTTCCTTTCATTCCTTTTATTCTGAACAGCACAAAGATATTGTACCAATTTTTATCGTGCAACAAGGGTAGGACATTTGCAATGTCTCGTCAGTAACAAGAACACCACATAGTTCATATTTACTGAGATAGAGTCAAGTAACAAAATGCAGTTCAAGACTTTTTCCAGCAAAATAGGATCAATTTCAAAGATGCAGTTTCAAAGCTCTCTATGCCTAGTGTTGAGCAGGCATCATCGTTTTAAGTAATTTTTTTTCTGAAATGTCTTTATAGAACATCCTAGCTGTCTCTCACGGGCCAGAGAAATTATAAATAACTAAACCTTCAAGTTATGAGTGTCTTTCAGTCCTAACAAAATCATAAAAGGGCTCAAAAAATATCATGAAGATTTTATTCATAAAATCTGCAGAGTAGAGTGGGGGAAAAAACCACACAGGGTAAATTCATGATTTTAGTTTTAGTATCATCTTTCTTACATGCACAGATCAGTTACTGTCTGCATTGTAGCAAGGGTGTAGAGCCAGTAGTGTGTTTCTGGCATCGATATGCAAACTTCTGCCTATTAGACTGTACTATCATGAATGTCAAAACCTAGCTCAGCTTTTTTTTTGTCCCCATTGGTAAAATAAAGTATTTTTAAGATTTTCAGATTTTTCATTAAAACATAGTAATAGTGAAGTAATAATTCTATTCCTGCTCTAGAGGTGGTGAGAGAAGAGGTGAGTTCATCTATTTGTATTTTAGTATACATTCATTGCATAAATACAACAAAATATGAGATTTAGAAGAAAATATCAATCTCACACTTTTTAATTTTATAAATGTTAGTTGCACAGGGATTGTATTTTTTTATTTACCTACTAAAATTAGCAAAAATTCCTAATTTTGGATAAATAAAATTAGGACTTTATTTAAATGCAAAATCTACTTGCAATATTGTAAATAAACTCTTCACACGGTGTTTAATAAAAAAAACAACTGAATGACTTTTCCCTTGTTTCCAATAGGCTTTATTTAAATCTGATTGTCAGCAAGAAATATCTGCAGCGCAGATATAATTATCTTTTCTCACATTTGTGACACTTGTAGAGACTTGTTTATACTCATGCCACTGTGACTCAACAGGAACTAACTCAGTACAACCCATATATCCCTCAAAGACTGAAAGCATGCTTCCTGTTAATTAAATATGTATGTGTGCATGTTTGCAATGACAGTGTATGTGCTGATTGATTTTTTCGGTGCCCTCACTTCCCATTCCCCTTCTATTCAGCTGTTAATTGAATGTGTTTGCCTCTCTAAAAATAGCTTCCTGTGATGGAGTGATTGTACCAGTGAAGAGAGGAAAAACTATAAATGTCATCCACCCAGACCTTTAATAACGTCCCGCTCAACAGTACTTCTGTATTGCAGAGGTATGGATTTGTTGAGTGAACTTTCAGATGGATGGATTGAGGGGTGGATGGATGGATGGATGGATGTTTAAAGAGTTACAAACAATAGATTGGCATACAAGTGTGTCGGAACCCAGAGCATCTCTCTGGATGCCCTGGATGTCTCAAAGCCCTGGCAGGGGCTCGGAGACCCTGGCAGGAAGCCAAAGACACCTGGAAATTCGATCTTAATTCATGGAGCAAATTGCCAACCTTATATGAAGAATTACAGGCCACAAAACTTTAAGTAGCATAGTAGTAGGAATCACAGGGTGAAGGAAAAAACTTTGGAGCACTGTACAGGGGGGTTTTGAACCTTGTACAGGGGGGTCAGAAGTTCTAAGATGGAGGAATTTGGGTGTGCCCTGTCCTTCTTCTTTCTTCTCCTTGGCATCCATGTTCAGGATGATGTTGGCATGTGTGGATTGGTCCATAGAGAAAGTGCACTTGCCAACAAGGGCAGAAAGTATTGGAAATTAAAGGTAAATATCTAATGCGTAGTTTTCACTATAAAAGAGACAACCGCCTCGTGGGCGGGGGAGAGTGCCCTTGGCTGTCTTGCTGATCAGACCTTGGCTGGACAGACAGAAAAACTTTGTAGATAAGGAACAATAAACTCAACTGAAGACTGAAAAGCAAGAGACCAGACTCCTTCTTCGAGAGCGCGGCCTGCCCAGAACCACCTTTTCCCGTGCTGGGGCAGAGACAAGTAACAGCCATCCCCGGCACAAGTGGAAATCAGTAACAAGATGTCTCCCTCATGTGTCTACACTGGAACCAATATTATTTAATGTATTTATGGATGATGTAGACAGAAGGAGTGAGAGCACCCTCAGCAGACTTGCAGGTGACAACAATTTGAGTAGTGGGGTTGACATATCTGAGGGATTGGATGCCATAAAGAGACTGGACAGGCTGGAGGAGTAAGCCTATGTAAAATACGAAAGTTCAGCAAGGCAAAGTGTCACTACAGACTGGGTGATTAAAGTGTTAAAAGCAGCCAGACAGAGAGAAGGAGTTGGTGATGAAAAATTGGACATGAACTTCCATTATGCACTTGCAGACCCCAAAGCCAACTGCACCAAAAGAAGTGTGGCCAGCAGGGGAAGGTGATTTTGCCCTTCTAATCTGCTGTTCTGAGACCACACCTTGAGTGTTGCATCCAGCTCTGGGGTCTTTAGTAAAGGAAAGAAAGAGACTTGTTGGAGAGAACCCAGAGGAGGGCCATGAAAATTATCAGAGAATTGGAACACCTGTCTTATGAGGGAAAGCTGCGAGAGTTGATGATTTTCAGCCTTTAAAAGACTGTGGGGACACCCTCTTGTGACCTTTCCATATAAATAAATGCAGCCTATAGGAAAGATGGAAAAAGACTTTTTATCATGGGTCTGTAGTGATAGAACAAGGACCAATGGTTTTAAACTGAGAGAATAAAGGTTTAGATGGTATGCAAGGAAGAACTTTTTTAGAATCTGGATGGTGACACATTGGAATAGGTGTCTAGAGAGGTTCTAAATTTCCCATTAGTGGAAATATTCAAGGTCAGATTGAAGAGGACTTTGAGCAATGAGATCTAAAGTCAAGTGTCTCTGCCCAAGGCAGACACTTAGAACTAGAAATTATTTGAAGGTTCCTTTCAACCCAAAGCATTCTACAATTCTGTGATTGCAGATATGACTGACATCGTCTCTGGTTGTATTGATAGAGGCATGAGGATAGTACAGAGACAATTTAAAATCTGTTTATTTTTAATTTAGAGTTATGTGATCCTAAATATATGTTCCATAACATGCATTTTTAAATTTTGTATGTGCAGCACTGAATAACACGTTTTCAATACATTAAAAATAATAATGAAGTATAGAATAGACATGGAAAACCTTTTTAGCCTTTAGCCATTACTGCGTTACTTATATAATGCATAGAATTTTAGAAAAAGACAAGCAGTTTTACAGACAACTGTGTGTGATGTAGTAATTGAGTACACTGTTTTCAGAGATCTGTGTTTTTTCAAAAACAGTCAAGTAGATATAGGTAAAAGTACGACTAATGGAAATTTTAGACCTTTGTAAGAAGTTAAATTTTGTCCTACTCTGAAATTCAGTTTATTAACACTAAGATCTTGATCCTGTAGACCTTTCTGAGGTGTATAGTACTTAGTGTACACACAACTCCCCCTCCCAACTCCCCCCAGCAGACATGTGACTGCCAAACAAGAGTAAATTTCAGATTCCAGAGCACAGTGAGGAAGCAGGGACCAGATGTGTCTATGGAGACAGAGGCTTAATTACAGACCTCGATTGTACTAGTCAGATCCTGCTTAATTGTGCATCCTCCTTTGATAATTTAGCCCAGCTGCTCTGCAGCTATAAGAGCCATACGGCATCATATGTCTCAGAATACTTTGTGCTTTTAATAGAAAGATTGACAGCAATGTGCAAAATAATGTTTAGTCCAGCCCAATATATAGTTACACATGGTAACAGAAATCAGTTTGTATTTATTTATTTTGTCTTCTTAGAAATGAGTAACTGAAATGAGACTGAGTAACTGAAATTATAGACTCCTTTAAATTACACCAAAGTCACTTGTTCCCCCAGTAATGTCAAGGTTATTAAAGGATGAGCTGCTCCAAAATTTATGTTTTTAAAGAAACACCTCACTGAAACTAGACAAGAACACAGGTTGTAGTGTATTTTCCTATAACAGGAAAGAATTTAAGTACATATGTCAGCATAAAGATGTTATTTTACCGTATATGAGTACATGCTGCTGAAATCTGTAATTAAAAGCTTACCTTGGTATTGACAAGCTAAATGTACTTTGAAACTTGTGATATCCCTGAAGAAGAATTATGAAGTTTGTATTAGATGAGAAATTGGTGTTTTCCTCCAGCATGCACCACCGATAAGTGATTAACAGAAGCCAGTTAATCAAGAAAAAACCTGAAGTCATGTAAAATTTGGACTTATTTATTTCCTTTGTCTCTTCTTCCAGACTTAATATTAAAACTGTAACAGGACATATAGTCCTTTCTGCTTGCTCCTTGCTTCATAAGTTCCTGGCTGAAAAAAATGTCTATAAAGGATGCTGATAAATCTTGGAGCAACCCCATGACTGTTTTGTCCTTCAGTTCAGCCTCATCTCCCTTTAAGGAGGAGTCAGAAAATTCACTTGAAATAAATTTGTTTGCTCTTCCCTCTTTTGTTCTGCATTTAATTCAGATCATTCAACCTCCCAATTATGCATTTTTAAGTCCTAGTTCTCACTTTCTCCAGCTTTTATATTACCGGGGAAAATATACAGAAGGTGAAAATCATGAACAGAAGTGCCTTAAGGCTATGTCAATACCATTAAGGAAAGTATGGCTGGTACTGCACTGGGGACCATGTACACACATTTTATCAAGATAGCCTGAGATATTTTTTTTTTTCTACAGTCTGAGTAGCATTTTCCAAAGCTACCTCACCATGGTGTGGGGATACAAAATTGCAGGGATTGTACAGCAGAGTAAAGCACACTGAGGGGTATAGAGTCTGAAAAGCATGAAATTAAGTGCTCCATGACACTTGATCTCAGCACCAAAGAATGTTTCTTCATCAATTTTATTTATTAGAATGCAAAATGAAAACCCATACAGGTTTCAGGAAGCTACTGGAGGAATAAAGTCAACAGTGCAGCTTAATAGAAACACCCAAGGATCCATCCCTATCCCTGAATTCAAGGGGCACCATGTACTTAAAATGCAAAGGCTTTGTGCATGTCTTAAGGGACAGAGGAAGCAATCTGTCCACAAAATTCACCTAGTCTGCCACCTTTTGTTGTCTCTGTGAATGGTTCTTTGCCATATCAGAATGTCCAGAGTCAATCTTCTTTGCCGTCTTCAGCAATGTGGCTGAAATTCACCTTCTTTGTTAGTTCATTTTGTTTGTTGGTTGTTGAGTTTCTATTTTTTTTTGTCAAACTCAGAAACTGACAGTAGCAGAATGGGAAATCTACAATCCAATTTTCTATAAATGTATCTTGTATCTTCCAACATCTCTCCTCTGAGCTTTTTGCCTCTTAGGATATTAAGTTTTTTATTTTGTCTTAAGAATAATTTTTGTTGAATTTTGTGACCAATGAGCAACTTTGTTTTGCTATTACTGTTGTTATTATCCGTTACTAATTCCCACTGGATTTCCAGTTCCAACAGCAACAACAGTGAAGGAAAACAGGGAGGAAAGAGATGAGGTATATTGTTTTATAAAGACGCTACATTTGTTATGAATACACATTTTAGAAGAGATGCTGTAAATTCTTTTCTTGATGCAACTATGTACAACATCTTTTTGTTACAGAAAAGCCTGTCAGGAATATTTGAAAATATAAGTTGCGGTCTAGCAGTCATGGTTCCTCTTCCTCACTTTGATTCCTAACTTCACCTCACTCTATTGCAATGTAAACATGGAGGCAATTTAAATGATCCAGATACAAAATTTTATTGAAATTAATTAATATGTTAGTGAAAAACCTCTCAGTGCAACGTCAATGAAGACAATATTTCAGTTGGTAAAAATAAAGTGCTTAAAAAAAATAAAATGTTCTAAAATAGGATATTTAGGTGGGATGGTTTATTCAAATAAGATCTCATTTGCATCATTGAAAGTATTAGTTGCAGTAATTAAATATTTCATTAAGTATTAAGTAAAAAAGTCAGTGAAACAATATATCTGTAATTATAACAACCTTACAATATCACATTGTTTTATTCTGTTCTTCAACAGCAGAGTATCTAAATCCCTTCTTGAAAAAAATATGTAACTCCCCGCTACTGTGTGTATCTAATATACAAAGTATATATATTTGAAGGAATGAAGATTTAAAGAGAGACATGAGAGAGAAAATAAAGTGGGCCATTTGAAGGAAGGTAAAAAGCATGGAAGGAGTAATGAAGCAGAATGTCTGTAGCAAATGGACATAAAATTTGCAGGCAGCAAAATTTCCTGACTCAGTGAAGGGGACATAGAAAAAGGGAAAGACAGAAAAACATAGTCTCAAATAATATTAAGGAATTCACCTGTGGCCATTTGCTTAAAATTGTGTCCTTTAAAATACCTGGGTTGGAAAGCATTTTATGAGAAGACCTGGTGTTTTTTATTCTAATGAAAATGCATTATTCAGTTTACAATACCAGTGTTTCAGGAATAAATGATGCTTAGTGTCATCACTGGATTTGCTGAATATTTATAAACATTTTTGTTTTTATAAAGCTTACTTATAAGTATTTTAATTTTCTTAAACTAATTATTTTTTCATTTTATTTTTAAATCAGTCCCTTCATTTGAATATCTCTGTAGTTTTCAGGCTTTTATTCTTCATATTTGTACTATTTTGTACAAATTATTATCTCACTTAATAAAAATAATACCTCTGATCTCCATCTTACACTTCCAATGACAAAAATATTTGAGTTTCAAATATTTAATATCTTCAATATTTAGAACTACAGAAGTTTCTTTTCATGCTATACAATTAAATAAATAAAATGAAATAAACACTATTTTTCTTTTACTGTCAATGGAAGGGAAGAGAAAACCCCTTTCAGCTTAGATGATGTATTTATTGACTTAAATTGGGCAAAACTTATAATTTTTTTCATTACTGGAAAATTTTGAGCACAATCAGTCTATTACACACTTGCCACAGTCAAAGCAATTTTAACAGAAGTGCATCTAAGGAGAAAATCACCATATGCAGAAGGTCTGTTTAGGACTCATGAAGAATTTATATCCTGCTTTATTTTCAAGTTGCCAATGTTTTGAAGCTGTGTCCTGAACATAGCACTTATAAAAACACTTTTAGCAGTAGAGGGTTATGATATCCTACATAAATCAGTATTTCACAACTGATCATATACACACCTAAATTCAATGCTGACTTTTACTACTGTTCTTATTAAACTTTACTGCTGTTTTAATGTGTTGTCATGAAAAGAAAAGAAGAAAGAAAGAAAGAAAGAAAGAAAGAAAGAAAGAAAGAAAGAAAGAAAGAAAGAAAGAAAGAAAGAAAGAAAGAAAGAAAGAAAGAAAGAAAGAAAGAAAGAAAGAAAGAAAGAAAGAAAGAAAGAAAGAAAGAAAGAAAGAAAGAAAGAAAGAAAGAAAGAAAGAAAGAAAGAAAGAAAGAAAGAAAGAAAGAAAGAAAGAAAGAAAGAAAGAAAGAAAGAAAGAAAGAAAGAAAGAAAGAAAGAAAGAAAGAAAGAAAGAAAGAAAGAAAGAAAGAAAGAAAGAAAGAAAGAAAGAAAGAAAGAAAGAAAGAAAGAAAGAAAGAAAGAAAGAAAGAAAGAAAGAAAGAAAGAAAGAAAGAAAGAAATTGTCCTAGGGTGACACCCAAAGCTTCACCAACTGAGCAAGCCCTACTTAATCTAAACCTCTACATACAATAAATAGAAACAAAGTCCCAGTAGTACATATCCGCTGAGCTACAGCTCACAAAAAAGACGTTTTAAGTTTGTCATCTCTTCAGAGCAACAAAAATTTTTATTATTTGATATTGTCCATTTTTATGCTACTAAATATTTTACTTATTAATTAATTAAAGAAATTATTTCATTTGTCCTTTCAAATAGGATGGGAACATGAATGGATATTTTATTGATGAAAGAGTAAATTTATAAAGCTTTTATCTTTAATTCTCATTACTGTATTCCTACACATGGGATTAGCAAATTATAAGAATTCACCTGGAGCTAGAGGGGAGAAACTTTATGTTCTTCTCACTATAGTTTCTCTTGCCCAGAATTGTATGGGAATTCATATATCAGGGTAGCAGAAGTGTAGCTCAAGTGCTTTACTGTAAAGCAAGTCTGAAATGCAAATCTGCTGGGTGAAGAATGTAAAATCTGTTGCCTCTTTTTCCCCTCTGTTGACTTTTTCTGCATCTTGTGCCTTGAAGAAGCAATGCACAATATATCCCATTGTCAAATACATCATAGTATGAAGTGTATTTTAAGTATTTCAGACTGGAGAAAACCTCTGCACTTATGAAAGTATGTGATGTGACTACAGAGTCTGATAAATGAATATTCAATTATCTTTAATAAAAACAAAGATATTTCCATGTAATTGAAATAATTTTCTTATACTCCAAATATATCTATTTTTTAGGTCTCTTATACTGAATAAAACCTAATGAATTGTATCTCAAATGCTGACTAATTACTTACATATTGATTTTGCAATTTGACAGGCAAGCTATCTTTGATAAATTTATGTTTGAGCTTAATAAATGTCTATTCCTAATTAAAGCTTGTTGTGATTGAAAGGGTTCTGCAAAACTTGCTGATGTGATAATATCTTGTGGATTTTCTCATACTCAGTAATTAGGATCTTAATTTTTCAGGGGCTATGATATATTTCTGTGATTTTTCAACCTACCAAATTTTATCACATATTAAAGAAAATGCTTTATTTTTTGAAATTTATCTTGCAAAATACATCACTACAGGAAGAAATATATTGAGTAGGCATTCAAGTCATTCAGTGTCTGTCACAATTTTCCAATTTTTTTGCTCTTTCTTACTCAACATCAGTAGCAGGTTTTTTCCAAACATTGGTTTGGTTGTGCTGATTTTGTTCCTGGTATTTCCACAACACATTTTGAATCAATTTTTCAGTAATTCTTTACATGAATCTGTATCCCACTGAGAGCTCTCATTCTACAGGAATCTTTCTCATTGTATGTAAATGGTCCTACTTTAAGCGCTGATAGAGAGCTTGGTGAGTTGTCTAAATGGAGATGCATAATATTATTTAAAATGCCACAGTGGTTTGTTTTTTTTTTTCCAAGAGGCGCAAATAGAGCTATAATTTATGACACTTCTGGATTGTTTAGAGGTTGGGTAGTATGCCATTGGGCAAGCTATTAAATAGGGTCTGTAATGAATAGCATTCTTTTTTAACTATATTGAAACACAAATCTGTGGAACTAATGTTCTCAGAAATGTCAAGAGTTGTGCTTTAAAATATTGGTGTCTGACATGGTAGACAATATTTATGTTTGCATTCTATGAAATAAAAGACAATTTTTAGAGGCAAAAGAATAAATAGGTTTTCCAGCTATCCACAACAAAAATCTGAACCTCAGAATATCTATCACAGGTAAAAATTTCTAAGTTCAGGTAATTTAAACATAATCATGATCTAAGTGACTTATTGATTTATTGGTGACAAGTAATTAACAAGCAATTTGTGAATACACAGTCAAAATCAATAACAACAATGCAGAAGATAAAACACTGTACTAGACATTTTTAAAAGGCAATAAATATATATTTCTGAACACCCTTCTGTAGCCAACGACCTTCGCTCTGTCTCTCTGTCACACATACACACATACACTCATTCACACAAAGATACAGGTCACGAATTAAGGTTACCAGTGTACCATTGCCCAGGAGTGGGGCACTCCCTCTGTGTTCAGCCTTTTGTGGGATATGACGGTGCCCTGACTTTGAGTGCACCTTGCTGGCAAATGCATGGCTGAGGTAGCACTTCATGGGCTCATGGTCACACAGTCAAGGTGTGGTCCCTGCCTTGCCACCCTGAGTAATGCACCCTGCAGTGCCACCTCACTCAACAGAGCACAGCTCCTCATTCTTTAATTTCTTCCTCATTTTTATTTCAAGCTGTCTCACTTTTTGTTTCAAAAGTCATTTTGAAATTGGATTTAACTGAAACAATGAGAACTTCAGAAAGCAATATTTACGAAGTGCAATTTACTTCTAAGAGGAAACCACAAGTCCCCACATTTTCTGTCAATGCTTTCCAAGATGCCAGATTACTGGCAGAATTTATATTCACATTGACTTTAAAAATATTATTTCCGGGCAAAATAGAGAGTAGTTAGGAAATCAGATGGCTCAAAAAGGACTATATTGTGGATTCCAGACATCTGTCTTTGAAGCTGGGATTCAGCTCTCAGGTGTGCACAACTGTCTACATACCTGATCTAAATTTCTGTTTCCTTAAGTGAGGTCTGTGACTAAAAGCTGAGTATAGTCAAAGGAAAAACAACAATTCAGTTAATGGATTTGATTCAGTTGTGCACACACAAGGTACCAATTGTCACTTGAGGGCACCTTGGTTATTTACCTCTCTAGTAGCTGCCATTAAAAGTGAATATGGGTCTTATATATGTCCTCTGAGAAAACTGTCAGTCCAAGTAGTTGATGTCGATAACTTTAAGGCATATTGTGACATTAGGTTATTACTTGTAGCTCACTAATCCAAATAATTGGAATTTATAGAGCTGTTAAGCAGACGTGATCTATACAAGTAATACACTGTATTATGTGCATGTCCAACAAGAGACCCTGGAACATAAAACTAAGAGCACTGTAGAAGTTTGAGGAAAAAAACAAACCAAAAAATTCCTAGAAAACAACAACAAAAACAACATCCAGAAAGCCCAAACAAACAAACAACAAAAGACACAAACAAAACAAAACAAAACACAACAAAAAACACATTCCCAAAAAAAACCCAAAACAACCAAAGAAAAGAACTAAACTGGAACTTGTTCCAAAGGAGGCTACAAATTTTTTCAAATCTCTGGTGAACATGACCTGGAGAATCTGACCAGACTTCAAAGTTTGACCTGAAAGATTGGACCAGTGTTGACACCCAAAGTCTTTTCCATCCTATAGTCTGTCTGTTTTTTGTATCCACCTGAGACATTTTAGGGACAAGCGTGAACAAGCTACAGTGAAGATAAGACTTGTCTCAAAAGTATAAGCTGGGCCAAGAGGCCCAGTTCTGTCTCAAAGCACCTCACTCTAATTTTCTTCTCAATATTATTTATGAAGTTGTTCATGTATTTACAATCAGAAAGTTAAATTTTTTAACAGAACCAATCAAAATTCCAGAAAGGTTTTCTGAGATGCCAGCAGAGAATCTCTAAGCATAGTTCTTCTTAGAGCGATGTTATTAGTATTTTTGTGACAACTGTAATTTAAAAATGTATGCATACATTAAGTAGTTTTGAGTGAAATTATATACAACATTACTTTGGAAAAGGAGGATAGAGTCTTTATTGCTGTAGGACCTGTTAATCCTACTGATAAATCCTACTGATAAATGTGTGATTGATCTGATAAAGTCTATGAAGATTTCCAAAAGGAATTTGACAAGATTAATCTCTAAAAGATGTTCAATAAACTAAGCAGAACAGTGCTATTCTCATTTTAGCTCCCAATAAACTCATCTAGGTTCCCTTTTTGATAGTCTTATCTAGGTTCCCTTGTCTATGAAAGGCTGGACCAGATGGTCTTTTGACTCTACACCTCATTTATTTATCTGATTTTACCCAAAATCAATCAGAGTCTGTCCATTGATCACTTTTTTTTTTTTGAAAGAATAAGATGACTCTGATAAAAGGAAAGGATCTTCTGTGTTGTAGGTTATGATGGTTCCAATCTGAATGCAATTTTTCGCAATGATGTGAGGTCTAAAACACAGTGTCCTTCCTAAATAACCAGGAATCAAGTAGCTTACAAAAACTTTTCCTTCATGTTTCAAATATTCCATTTCAATATTTTCTATATTTTTAAATATTTTTCTATTGACACTTTTTAAATTTTATAGGAGTAATTTCTGAAATAATAGCAAGTTATTACTATTTTAGGGAGAAATGGAAGTCAACTGAAAAGCTATGAGTCCTGAGATTATAATAATTACTTTTAAATATTGTGTTTGACCTAAATATTTCTATGTGGTTTATTTTTTGAACAACTTTATTTGCTTTATAATGGTTTTCTTTATATTACATTTGACTTAAAGGTTTTCATAAAGTCAAATGAAAGGTCAAAATGAAAGTCAATTCATTCCATCCCCAAAACCTAGGATGTGCTCTTGAATACTTTGAGAGACAATACAGTTGATGCATTAAAGAGATAAGAAGTTTATTACATGTATGATTTGGGTAGTTTCAGTAACCCATAATTACATGTTCATGGTTTTGTAATACTTTAATAGTAAGAACTGCACACTAGCATACTGTGAAAAGTGCACCTTTAGAAATGAATTCATAATATCTGGGATAACTATGATGTAAATCCAGGAAGAAAAAGGTAGTAGAAAAACTCCATTGCGTGCACTTTCCAGAGGTCTGCATTATGTCATTTTACTCAGCTTTGAAAAGTTTTTCAGGTTTCTGCCTGATGTGTTTCAGTGGGATTAATTCTGGCATTCTGTTTCTATGGGCAGCTGGAAAGAGAAGATGTCAGTCCTAAAAACAAGTGCTTTTAAATTTGTCTAAATGTTATTAAGACTAGATGTCTCTTTTTCACATGCTGATCATAATGTCAACTTCCACTGTGGAAAAACATGGCTTTGTTTCCAAGCAAGGAGGTTTTGTTATAATAAATTTAGTGATTTATACCACCCTAAATTATATATATTATTTAAAGTACGTATTATCCTCTTGGAAAGGAATTGCTAGACTGACAAAGGGAGTAAGATGAGGTGAGGTCTTAAGATGGTATTTTACCAACACATAAAATGTATACAATGTATTGTCTATTCCCAATAGGTAGAGCATATTGAGATAAACATATTTACAGAGTGTTTGATTGGAGGCATATCTGCTTGCTCTCAAAACATGACTATCTTCAACTTGTCAAAGGACAACTCACCTCCAGCTGTCACCTTGCATTTGCAAAGAAGGCTTTTCCTTTTCCAACACAGATGGCCTCACGAGAACTGGTGTCAAAATTTGCAATTATTGCAGAGCCATGTTTAATAATACTATGCAAATCCAAAATTTAATTTTTCATCTAAATTAATTTTTCAGATAAAATATATTAATTTTATTTTATTTAGAAAGATAAACTGTGTACTGTTGAGATATTTAAGATGGAAATATAAAAAATGCTGAATAATAAATGGGTTTTGTCCATTTATTTTGACAGCCTGCAATAACTATCAGAATTCCATTCTACTAAAAAACAGTTAAAAAATAGCTTCTGCTGGAAAGACATCTGCCACTAGATACGAAGGCCAAAGGAACTGGATGCTGCGAAAACAGAGAAAACTATTTTCCACTAATATAAGATCCTATCCCAAAACTCCAAACAATATCTATGTCCACAAACAACTATATGGGGGAAAAATATTTTAGTAGATACAGATTACA
The DNA here is from genome assembly GCF_036417665.1 of Passer domesticus. Lineage (NCBI taxonomy): Eukaryota > Metazoa > Chordata > Aves > Passeriformes > Passeridae > Passer > Passer domesticus. Next base: position 52,946,955 of record NC_087475.1, on the reverse strand, counting down.
GAGTAAGATCCTATCCCAAAACTCCAAACAATATCTATGTCCACAAACAACTATATGGGGGAAAAATATTTTAGTAGATACAGATTACAGAAAGTAAGTAGCTTTTCTAATAGACCTGTAAATTGCAAGAAAGCATTGAGAGAAATATAAGATTTCATGGGATTGAAAATATTTTTAAGAAGTGGCAATAGAGAAAATAATGGGGAGTATAGATATGATAATTAAACATGTTAAAAGTATACAAGCAAATAGGGAAAAAAAGTCTGTCCTGAATAATAGTAGGAAGTGAAAGAGGAAGTGACATTAACTGCCAGTTAAGTATTTGCTAGGTTAGTTGCAGATAGGTTTCTAACTTTCATTCTAATAAAAAAGCTTTTTAATAAATGGCAAAAACAAGGCATGTGATGAAATCTTAGGGCAAAAATTTGCTGCAAGAAAGCAAATGATACCCAAGGGGAGGAAGAATCCAGTAACTGGGATGATAAAGATTTATTGGGATGAGGGTATAACATTATTTACTTTCTGACTCAAAGGATCTCAGATAAATTGATTAGCTGTACTTTAAATGACCTTTCTAACAAAAAAAAAAAAAGGTGAAAAGAAAACAATATTCCTTTATAATCCCTAGCAAGACTGGGGAATATTGTTATTATTATTTTCTAAGACAGGACTCTTGTAAAGCTAAATAAAATTAGCCACAGAATATTCTTGGTCTTTCATTTCTGTGAAGACTGATACTGTAGAATTTCAGCTGAGGATCTGGCTGATTTATGTATTTCCTGGTTCTTCCATACTCAGTAAGGAAATTTAAAACTTATTTTATCAGTGAAGAAATTAGAAAAGAGCAAAGTTTACATGTCTGACAGGAATTCTGAGAGGGAAAATGAGAATGAATCTAGAAAGCTAAAATAATGACCTTTCTGATTTCCTGTGTGCAGAGGGGTTGGGGAGAGTGTAAACTAACTTTCTTTCTTTCTTTCTTTCTTTCTTTCTTTCTTTCTTTCTTTCTTTCTTTCTTTCTTTCTTTCTTTCTTTCTTTCTTTCTTTCTTTCTTTCTTTCTTTCTTTCTTTCTTTCTTTCTTTCTTTCTTTCTTTCTTTCTTTCTTTCTTTCTTTCTTTCTTTCTTTCTTTCTTTCTTTCTTTCTTTCTTTCTTTCTTTCTTTCTTTTCTTTTCTTTTCTTTTCTTTTCTTTCTTTCTCTCTCCTTCCTTCCTTCCTTCCTTCCTTCCTTCCTTCCTTCCTTCCTTCCTTCCTTCCTTCCTTCCTTCCTTCCTTCCTTCCTTCCTTCCTTCCTTCCTTCCTTCCTTCCTTCCTTCCTTCCTTCCTTCCTTCCTTCCTTCCTTCCGACACTTCCTTCCTTCCTTCCGACACTTCCTTCCTTCCTTCCTTCCTTCCTTCCTTCCTTCCGACACTTCCTTCCGACACTTCCTTCCGACACTTCCTTCCGACACTTCCTTCCTTCCTTCCGACACTTCCTTCCGACACTTCCTTCCGACACTTCCTTCCGACACTTCCTTCCTTCCTTCCGACACTTCCTTCCGACACTTCCTTCCGACACTTCCTTCCGACACTTCCTTCCTTCCTTCCGACACTTCCTTCCTTCCGACACTTCCTTCCTTCCTTCCGACACTTCCTTCCTTCCTTCCGACACTTCCTTCCGACACTTCCTTCCTTCCTTCCGACACTTCCTTCCGACACTTCCTTCCGACACTTCCTTCCTTCCGACACTTCCTTCCTTCCTTCCTTCCGACACTTCCTTCCTTCCTTCCTTCCTTCCTTCCTTCCTTCCTTCCTTCCTTCCTTCCTTCCTTCCTTCCTTCCTTCCTTCCTTCCTTCCTTCCTTCCTTCCTTCCTTCCTTCCTTCCTTCCTTCCTTCCTTCCTTCCTTCCTTCCTTCCTTCCTTCCTTCCTTCCTTCCTTCCTTCCTTCCGACACTTCCTTCCGACACTTCCTTCCTCACTTTTTAATCACTAAATCACTCTGTTGCTTCTGATAGATCACCATATGATAGAAGCTTCAGAATTACATGCTGCATTGCCTCCAGAAGGATCACAATGGAAAGTCAGTGAATGAATTTCAGAGACTCCATGTAAAAAAACCAAACCAAACTAAAACAAAACACCCTCATTTTCTTCCAATCAGCTGTTTAATTAACATCTTAATTCTTACAAATAATAATGTTTGTTGAAATTATGAAATGAGGATGCCTTGTATCTGCAGTAGTAAAACTAGGCTGCCTTCCTAGTAAGAGAAGAGAAAAAAAATATAGTTTATTTAATCCTAAAATATATGTTGATATATGATCAGATGAGTTAGATAACATGCTTCTCGTATTTTGTTTTATTTTTATACTATCCCTTGTGCAAGAATTAGGGACATATGATACATCTTAAAGACTTAGACAAAGATTTAGATTATGTAGATATTAGAGACATCTACAAATTTTCAACATATTTTTGAAATCTTTTGAGGATAATATGAATTAAATTTTAGTGAGGTCTCTTTTCTTAATCCTGAGGAAAAAAATAGAAGAGCTAGCTGAGTTTGATTAGTTACTAGTTGGATATTTTAATTTGTTTAGTCTAAGACTAAATTAACAACACCTGCTATGTCAAAAATTACCAAAACTTAAACACTTAGTGTTACAATCCAATTGCTGAGAGATGTCTCAGCCCAAATTAAATCAAACTAGACCGTATGCCAAAGTCAGTAGCCCAGAATTTATTTTATAATGAATGTGACACAGAAAGACAGGAAGATATAGAAAAGGTAGAGAGAGTTCAAGAAGAAGACAGCCACCACCAGCAGTGTCCAGTTGGTCCTTCTTCTCCTTAGGCTTCTAGATGGCGGGGGTCATTCAAAATTTTTTACTATTTATATGTTTTAGCAAATGAAGGAATTAATTAATTGACTGCACAGCTTGCTTATTCTATTGGTTAAATAATTCCCTCACTTCTAATGCTAATTATTCCCATTCCCATTCTTTCTTTCCCATTGAGTTGGTGCATTTCTTTAGCTGGTGGCTCCTGAGTCAGTGGGTGTGATCTCCCCTGCTGGATTGCTCTTCATCCATTCCGAGATGATTTCATAATTGTTCCTGAGTTGGCTTTGCTTGTGGGCCATAAATTCTGCATTTTTTGTGTCTGTTAGCAGTAATCCATTCTTCTCTCCCAGCTTTTCCCCCAGCCTCCACCTAGGTCTGAGATAACACCTGGACAATTGCAACACCTTTATCTTATCTAAAGTTCCCAGCTGTTGTGGCTCATCTTCCAGTCCAAGTTCCAGGTTTCCAGGGAAGGATATTGGGGGAGCCTCCTTGGTTTTGTTGGTCTCAGATGACATCTGTCTCATAATGTGGGATGATCTCTGTTTGACCAGAAATATGTGTATCAACAGTTGGTTCTTTAAATGGCTTGTCAGTGTGATTTTTTGTCTGGATGTGTTACCCAGGATGTGCTAACTAGATCTCACCTCTGCCAGGTCTGGAGTTAGCACCATCCTGTCACACCCTTCTGTGCTAATCTCATGGCAAATTCCTTCTGTGGCCTTAACATTGCTTGAGACAGGAAAGTGGGATCTTTAATCCTTATGCTTGGGAAAATATTTTTTATGCTATATTTGTGCTGAAATGGTAAAAAGGAAATTATGATAATTTTAAAACTTTTAGATTGCAACTATATCCAGCTGCAAAAATGTGTAAAAAGGAAAAGGAAGATTATTGAAGCTGTTAGTTACCATGGCATAGAGAAATACATAGCTTTCTTTTCATGCAAACTTCGCTACAACACATGAATAATTTTCTCTACTGGGAATGAATTGTATTGTCTGATGTCCCAATTAAATGTATATCAAGATTTTTGTCCTCTTTTAGATCTCTCTTTCATTTAACATTCTATCTCTTTTGTGACTCTTCGTCATTAACAAAGCTGAAACAGTCGATCTTTCTATTATAAAAAATGAACTCATTTCCCATGAGCATTAAATTATACAGTGAATGCATTGATCTTTTGCCATACCTGAACCTAATAATCTTTCCTCTCTTCTGCATGGTGATATACAGAACATTCCTGTTCTGTCTCAACTTAGAATGAAGATGAAAGTTCTTAATATATTTTCATTAATTTACAAGTGAATGAGCACAGACTTGTCAGTTTACTTCTCACTGGGATTCAAAAGCAAAAGACAAAAAAGGGAATAAAGATTAAAAAATGCATTTTGTCTATCAAATAAATTGCTCTCTTCTTCTGTTAATGTCTCTGCTATAAGTAAGAGTGCTTGAAGGTAAACCAAAGTATAATTTCCTGACCATGCATTTACCTGTTAATTTTATCCCTGTATCTGTTTTGCACCACCACATCTAGCTGTTTCCAGAAGAAAGACTGAGCATAACTTGAGGGGCTATTTAGTTGTAAATTCTTCTTCCAAAGTCAGTATGGATGAAAACTGCTTCAAGTTTAAGTTCCGTTTACCTACAAAGTATTCCAAAGGTCTCCATTCCAGGCTTTAGAACCCAAAGGCATGTAACAAATTAATCAGAGTTATAAAAAACACTGTCATATCAGTAAGATAACAGTGCAGCACTGCCAGTGTTTTGTACACTTTGAGTTAAAATATATGTATAATCATAGTTTCATAGAATCATTAAGGTTGGAAAAGACCTTTAAGGTCACCAAATCCAGCCGTCAACCTAGCACCACCACCATCCTCAAGTACAACAGGTTTTGGACTCTACCACTTCCCTGGTCAGTCTGTTCCATTACTTTACCATTCCATTAAAAAAAAAAAAAAAATCTAATTTCTAATGCAATGCTCCTATGGTACAACTTGAAGCTGTTTCCTTTCATTCTGTTAGTTGTTAATTGGCAGAAAGGACAAACATCCACCTCACTACAACCTCCTTTCAGGTAGTTGTGGAGAGTGATGTTACCCCTGGGCCTCCTCTTCTCCAGACTGAACAACTCCCTCAGCTCCCTCAGCTGCTCCTTGTTGTGCTCCAGCACTGTTGTCCTTCTCTGGATACACTCCAGCACTTAAATGTCCTTGGAGTGAGTGGCCCAAAAATTAGGTGATCCTGCCCCTATAGTCAGCTCTGGTGAGGTCACATCTGGAGTGCTGTGCCCAGTTCTGGACTCTTCAGTGCAAGACATCCATGGAGCTCCTGGAGCATGTCCAACAGAGGACCATGAAGATAATTAAAGAACTGGAACAACTCTCTTATGAGGAAAGGCTGAAGGAGCTGGGCCTGTTCAGCCTTGAGAAGAAACTGACTGAGAAGTGACCTCATCAGTGTCAGTAAGCTTCTGAAGGGAGGGTGTTAAGAGAGTTCTCTGATAATTTCCTCCTGTGTTATGGGCCTTCATTCTCTTCCCTGTCTGTCTTTCAGCTAAGGGAGGTAGGTACCTTAACAACAACTGGTCTTGGTCTTATTATTAAAAAGAAAGGTAAAGAAGATATTAAGTCCTTCAGCCTTTTTCTTATCATTTGTAATTATGTTTCCCCCTACATCCAGAAAAGGATGGAGATTCTCCTTGGCCTCCCTCATGTTTCATAGGGTATCAGATATTACTCAAAGGAGACCAAGGGCCAATAAGAGAATGCCTGAGAAAATCAGATTCTTCTGTTTATAAATCTATAACTGCCAGAGAAAGACATTAAAATCCTTGCAAAATTTCAGTTTAAAAAAGTCTGACAGCAGAGAAACTGGAAAGCCACAACTACAGGTTTATCTTTATGCTCATCTTCAAAGGCACACCTGATTCACAGACTGGAATAAGCTCTGTCTCTTGGGAAGCTATGTTTGAGATAGCAGCTGAAAATAACATGACAGCTTGAAGTCTACTTGACTTTCTAAGATACTTTTAAAAATTTTATTTTTATGAGAAATCCACACTTGACACTGATGCTGCTGTAATCCTGAAGCCTAATAATCCAAATTAATGTCAGTGATTCTTTTTCACCTGTATTCACACTGTATTTTCCTCACTGCATATTACGGATAAATTAGATGAGGATTAAGGTTGAGATTCCAACAGTTATTTATGTAATAGGAGCAGAAATTTAGACTATATTAATTAATCCAAACCCAAAATTCAGGTTTTACTTCTAAATAATTTAATTTTATACATTGTTTGACATTACTTAGATGGATTTTTTACCTAGTCTATGCCTCTCTACAGGTTGGAGTCACATATTGGGTAGAGATGCAGCCCATGCAGGGCTGTGTTGGAGCAGATATTCACACTGAAGCCCATGGAGGACCCCATGCTGCAGCAGGTAGATGTGTCCTGAAGGATGCTGTAGCCTGTGGAAAGTCCATACAGAAGCGAGATCCTGGCTAGAACTGTGGTCTGTGGATGGGAGCCAATGCTAGACAAGATTTTGTGGCAAGAACTGTGGCCTGTGGGGGATGTAGGCTGCAGTAACCTGTTCCTGAAAGACTGTATCCTGCGGGAGGAAACCCACACTGGAACAGGAAAGCAGTGTGAGAAGGAAGGGGTAACAGAGAAAATTGTTATGGATTGACTGCAATCCCCATTCCTCTTCTGCACTGCTCAGAGGGAGGAAGTAAAAGAATCTTGAGAGACATTGAAACTGGGAAGAAGCAAGGTGGGAGGAAGTTTTGTGTTTATTTATCACCAACTACTCTCTTATTACTTAGATATGAATTAAATTAACTTTCTTCCAGTTGCTTCTGTTTTGCTCAGAAACATAACTGGTAAGTGAACTTCCTCTCCTTATCTCAACCCATGAGTCTTACATCCTATTTCTTCCATTTCTTCTGTTGATGGGAAGTGAAAGAAAAAAAAAGAAACCAAACAAGTCGAAGAAGTCATAGGAAAGAATGTTGCCTGTTTTAAAGAAGTAACTTAAAATTTTTCTTCAGGATTTCTTTTGAAAATTGTTGTCAAAATGGATCAGTTTTGGTTTTAAGTCTAAATTCAAGCTTTCATTAAAGTCATGTAATAGACGTCTTGAGTTTTTGTAAAAATATTTTAATAGTGAAAAACTGCTGACTTTCATGCTACTGGTGATTATGTTTGTTGTTTCCCAGCTGACCTATCTTTCATGTTATACCTCTGATCATAAGCTGCAAGCACAGGCACAATTCAAAAGATCAGTGTAGGAGTTGAACAGGTTGGTTGTATCATAGAAAAAAATGTACAGCACAGAGAGTCAGAAAAATTTATAAATGCCTCTGGTAAGTAATTAGAAACTCAATACCACCTTTGCATCACAGAAGTTGCATTTCTGGAACATTTCTTTTTCCATTTCTCTTTTGTTGCTCTTGTTCTTCAATAAATCAGACGAAGACGCAAGAGCTAAATTGGATTTTCTTCAAAAAATCTATGGCAGCATCTCTTCTTCAACTTTTTGCTCCTCTAATGAGCTGAAAATGTGCCTTTCAGCCACCTCAAGTATTTGAAGTATTTATGATATGAGATGTTCACGGGAGGTAAGGAAAGCTCTCCAAAAAATTATGAAGGCAGTGCCAGCTCTCTGTTGGGAATTCTGTTCTACTGGAACTGTAGTTTCCTGACTGTTCCTAAAACTTTCTCACTAAGCCAGAAAGAAAAAAAGATAATAATAAAAAAATTATTGTGTGGGAAGATTGGGGAATTCAGAAGTATGTGCAAAGAAAAAAAAAAATAAAATGGAAGAGGAAAAAATATGCTGGATAGAAAACACAGAGGAGAAAATTTCATTAATGTGTGTATATAAAGGAAAGAAATAAATTAGAGAAATGTTTGTATTTAAGGAAAAGAATGTGAAATTAGAAGCAGAACAAACTGAGTTGTCAAAGTTTATCATAATTCCAAGTTCACATGCTGAAGGGTGGTTCACAACAGAATAGAACTGGCCTTCTAAAATTTGCATTTTTACATTTGAATATGCAAGTCAGATAATACTTTGTTCCCTTTGGCTTGTCACTTCTGTTTTATCAGCTTATCTGGTGAGTGGCTTTTGCAGACTATTACTATTCTCAGTATAGCTTCTGTCTTTGTTCAACTGCTACCCAGTATACACAAGGAAAGCTTGAGAAGAATAAAAATCTCAGGCTTTTTTTCCCACCTTCCACCTTTTTCTATTGATCTGAGAGATAAAAAGAAGCTATCATCTAATCAAAGATGAGTGTTTGACCCTTGTACAAAGTAAAACCATAACAATTAATTTATGCTTCTTGTTTGGATAGATTTCTTGAATACACAAATATGCAGACTGAGTTGCTCAAATCTGAAATTATAATGCCCTTTCTATAATTATGAATTCCACTTCTGCGAATAGAAATAGACTTCTGTTTCAAAAACAGTACATGTAGGGAAAGGGAAAAAAAATCTAAGTTTCCTGTGGGGAACAGTTCAAGTGAAAACAAATAGAGAACTAATGCTCTTTCAGGCCAGCTGGCAAATCAGGACCCAGCTGCTGTTTTTGAGTCTGTGAAGTTCAGCACCCGCAGGAGCTAGAAACATAGTTATAATTTATGTACAGGTGAGCTTCTGAGGGTCTAGGGAGCCCTCAGACCTACACATTTGAAATTTTTGCTCCTGGACTCACACATTCTGCAGAACTTACAGTGTTGCTTGTTGACTTCAGGACCTCTTTGTCAACTTCTGCTTCTCACTAACCAGTAGAATATTGAATATATTGTATTTCCCTAAGATTCACTTTCAATACAGCCTCCATCCATATTCACTGCTTCTTAGATCATGAAGACAATAACAGCAGTAACAAAATACTTCTTCCCGAGGACTGAGCCAATTCTTATTTAGCTCTTCCTGAGCTCCATGCAGTGAATCACAGCCCTAGTTACCAACCTCCGCACAGCTGTCTGTTCATACTAAGCACGTTTCTGTTTCCAGCCTGATTGGGGTTCACTGTTTAATCTTCTGCCACCCAACAGAGCATAGATATTTCTGTAGTCAGCTGTAGTTCCTGTCCAGCTGGATCAGAAAATTAAGTGGAAAAGGCCGTATAAGTACTCTCAGCCATTTTTTGACTGTCAGAGATTTTTTTTTTTACCACATCATGCTCCTGTTAAATCAAAATGATAAGAGTGTCTACCTGCTCAGTCACTCTTGATGAGGAGGAGCAGTGTGCCAGCTGAAGCACATTGCAAGCAGAATCTGAGGCTCCTGAGTTACAGAAATTGTAATTGGATACATGGAAATGTAGCAATGATAAGGCTACAGTTAGCAGAAGATAATATTGGTCGTGTTCTGTCCAGGAAAAAAAAATTTATGTCATTCCTCCCATAAATTTCTTCTGTTTTTTGTTTGATAAGAGGAAATGGAAAGAGAAGCTAAAGTATACCAGAAGATTCTGATAAGCAACAAAAGAAAAACAATTGCCCAAATCACCCACATTAACATAATACACTGAAGAATAGGCAGCTGTAATGATTTTTTAAAATACTGATATGCTGAAGGGAATAACAGTTACCATCTCAGCCGACAGCAGCTGCCAACAGTGAGTGTAATAATTTTTTAGTCTCTGTGGTGCCTACAATAGACCGCAATTTTGTGGGTGCTAGGAATGCACCAAAGAATTTCAAACAAAAACCCTTTTTATTTTTCTCCCATAACATTCCATCTTATTATGACAGCCATAGCAACGGAGTCAAAAGCTTGATCATAGAAGTGATGGCTGCATATTTATAAGGTCCATAGCTCTTGTTTCCCAGTGGATTTTGTGTCATTTCAGTCAGAAAATTGCCTCCAGACAAATGCAATAATAAATTGGAGAAATCATTTTCTGCCTTTTCTTTCACTGTTGTGAGCCTGAACATGTAGGAAAGTGAAAAGATAATGGTCATCATGAAATGCTTGCTTTGGTAGCAGTAAAATAATCTAGACAGTTCTTGTTTCATGACAAAGCTGAGTCTTCACAGGAAAACTACCCCACCAACAATTAGTGCTTGCCATGATGTAAGAGAAATTAATTTTTCCTTTGAAGTAAATTTAAAAGTACTAAAGTCTTGTATATGTTAAAATTTGTAAACTATAGACACATTTCTGAAAGACTTAATTACATACATTTAAATTATCTGAAGTCTTTAGTGCAAGATGGAATAAATAATTGCATGTCCGTAACATGAGGTTTCTAAAACTTGGAGTGCCTAGATTTTTTTGACATTTTATGAGTAATAATTACTAATTACTAGATTAGGTATCCATCAACAGATGGATAAAAACAATTTTAAATAATTGAGTTCAGAGTTACATACAGCTGATCACAAAGCAGTACCAGCCATCATTATTTTACTCCTTTCTGGTGATTGGGAAGCTGAGTTAGAATTTCAAGTTAGCTTGTCTGAATTACTAGTGTTTACAGTAGAGAAAATTATTCTGAAGATAAAATTATAAATATGTTCTTAGAAGAAGGGATTAGGGTCACAACCTTGCTAGATATACACAGTTACTGCTATAAACAAAGAATAAAGGAACGGAAGAGCTGATTATTTTTTCCCCCCTCAGGTACATTCAAGTATTGATTTAATTGCATTCCTTTACCCTTTAGCAAACATTGTGTCTAAGCTCCTGGTCTTCCAAACCACAACTGCCAAGGAGTGGTAGGTGGGAGAGTTTGCATACAAAGAGTGCTTAATAAGTGTTAAATGTACCTTAGTGAGGTCTCACTTCTCCAGCTATGTTGTAGGTTAATAGTTTGTAATACTTGCTTCCACAAAATATCACATTAATAAAAAAAAACCAAACAAACAAAACAGACACTCACACAAGGTGAGCCTCAACCATTTTGTTAAGCTTTTTATTTGTTCACTGAGGGATAGACTTCAACAAAATATTGCAGACTATGTTTACATCGTAAAATCCATCTATATCTAGAGTTACTTTGTTCAGTGCATCATCAGAGTTGTGCAGGACTACTGTCTTGGGAGCTTTTATTTGCCTTATGCAAAATGATTATGTGAGAATTATCTCAATGGGAAAAATCATTGTATTTATAAATTTATATTGTCTAGATTCAAAACTATGATACTTGTTTGGACTGTACTTGTAAGTCAAAGGTATCTAGCCATCTGCTTTCATGATTAAGAAAAACAAGGATAAAATGTCTTCTGCTGTATCTACAAGAACACAATAGATTCCAGTTTCTGATAGTACAGGAAAAATGAATTAGATGACACTATTACTTTTCTCCAAATCTAAGCTTGTCTTTTTGGTATTGTTTTACAATATAAATCTTTCTCACACTTTTACATATGAGTCAAGCTAGAAATGCCTTTGTCACTGTGTCTTACTTTCTTTGGTAGGTGAGATTTTAGTGAAACAACTTTCTCTGTCATCAAGATATCACTTTCTGTGTCAGGAAATGGTACACTTTTTTTTTATTGCTTTTCTGTTCTATAAACCTTCTGCTCTTGTAAAAATTACATACAAAAATATAATTATTTTTTGGTATAACTTTTTGGACTGCTTTGAGAAGATTCATTATTTAGCCTGAGTGCATAGATACAGTTAAGTAACTGATTGCCAACAAATCTATGTAAAGGCTTTTCTTGAACCTATTGAAGTTAATGGGAGTTTTGTCAGTCACTTTGATGACACCAGAATTTCATTGGAAAGTTGTTTTCTGTATCTCTGTGAGAATGTTTCTTTCTGTCATGAAAGAGATTTAATAAATAATAGCCCGTAACTGTTGCTTAATGAAGAGCTATCATTTTGAAGTAAAACTTTTTGTACTAAAATACATTTCTGCAACTAAGGAACTCTATCTGCTTTATTCAGAGATTAGATTATTTGAAATACATTGATAAAATCTTATTTATTTCCAAGAACATTAATGACTAAGGCTTAATTCAAGGAAAGGGCTCTACAATAACAGTCTGCTGATTCTTAACCAGTCCTGTCTAGTTATATATATCTAAGATATACATAATTTTCAGCAGTGGGCTAATTATTATGCAGCTTGGTAAAAGTTTATGGTTATTTCAGTTAGTATTAAAGGATATTTAGATACTCAGAAATCATACAGGCAGACAATTAAACCTCATCATCATTCCCATATGAATGATTGCTAAATCCATCATTGATCACATGAAAAGTGTGAAAGAGGAAGCCGTAAGGATTTGAGATATTTCCACTTTTGGAATGAAGAAAACCAGAAAGATCATTGAAAGTACACAAGATGAACACTTTCTAATGTAAAGCAGTTGCCATTATTCTCTTAACTAGGGCAATGTGATGTGCTCTGTCTTCATTGCTGATAGGGAAACCACTTTCAAAACACTGAGGTAACAAACACAAGAAAAAAAGAAATTAGTCAATTAATATTATTTTTTGAGTCAGCTGGTTGCTGACCATATTTTTATGTCACCTTTTAAACTGTGCAGCAGAGAAATTGGGAAAGGCTGAATGTATCAGGTGGTACTGCAGATGCCTGAAGAGGCATGTATTCAAATATGCTACATGTAGCTCATCACAGGGCTAAACCATTTACAAGTAACTCCTAAAGATCCTATCTTTACTTTACTTGATAGGCATATCTGCCTGAGAATGGGGATTTTTCTGAACATAGCCAGTAATTAAAAATTGTAAAATTTTGTTTTGCCTAAAATATCAGTGGCAATTAAAAAAAAAATGTAAAGGAGATAGATTGTAACTTTGTTTTATTCCTTCAGCAAAAGAAATACACTGAAATGACACTTCACTGAAGTAAAATTTATGCACATTTTCTACTGGCACCAATCTTGTAGTAGAGGCTTGTTTTAACAGCTTGGCATCTCCAGGGAAAATGCAGGTATAAGAGTCACCTGAATGACACAAACACAGCAGATGTTCAGTGAATATCTAGTCTCTTTACTCTGTTCTACTCTATGTGTTAATTTTAGAATAAATTTTTTAAAATCAAAGCAGCTCGATTTGTTGTTTGTGCATCATACCATTACATCTGCTCTCTCAGATGCTAAGATATGAAATTCTCTGCTGATTTCTATATACTAATCTGTTTCTAGGATTCATTACACATTCCCTGCTTTGACATTTTAGTTTCAGGGAACTACAGCATAGAGTTTGATTCATATCACTGAAACAGTATTTTTATGCATTGGTGAATTCTTGACCCTTAAAATTCAGTGGAATATTCCAGTGTGTGCTTTTTAACAAAAAAAGTGTCTGTTTAAAATACATTCACTTAACACACATGTAGGGAATTTGCACAGCACATTATTATTTTCCTTCTGTCCCACTATCGTACAGCAGTCCAGGACAAGAAAAATAATCAAAATCTCCAAGTTATTTTTCCTTGCAATTATATCCCATTTACTCTCATACTTTTCTAGGTGATGCAGTAGTTCATACTAGCATTTAAAGAAACCAAAGATCAAAAAACAAACAAAAAATCCCACAAAAAAACAAAAAGCCACATCCAACCCAAGCCACAAGATTCATTTATTTTACTTTGTGCTGGGTAGCAGAACCCAGCTTCATATTGCAGCTTTAGTGAACATGGCATATTGTTTTTCTATTTCTGTGTATGCAATGTTCACAAGTCTTTTTCCATCTACTCTTAACAACAAAATACACTCTGTTTAACCTGCATTATTGATTTTCAATTCAGAGGTACTTTCATGATGATAATGTGCTTGCCAAAAATTTCAAAAATTATTTTCATTTAGGAGAAGAAGATTTAGACTAGTGGTATATTATCTATATGTATCATTGAAACTTCTGCAATATTAGCTTGTAATTTAATTACATATTACATATTCTAAAGTAAGATATTTGATTGGAATAGGAATGTCAGTGCATTCATGTATTTTGTGCTGATTTTATAGTTCAGATTTGTACTTCTTATCAGCATCATCTGGTTCCCTGAATCAAATGTCCTCAGCACATCCGTGGTTCAATGTCCATGAGTACTTGTATGGGCTCATTAGCTGTTCCAACATATAGTATGCACTTTAATAAGAACTTGTGCTTTAGTTTCCTCTCAAAAATAATCTGGTTCTAGTGTCTGGATACGAAAAGCTTAAAAAAAACAGCACAGGAAAATTAAGTAAATGGAGATGATCTCTAAATTCAATTTTAAAAAAATCACACTCTGAATCGAAATGCTAAAGTAGACATAACCATTAATAAATGATTCATATACAGGTTTATGAATACAAAATATTCATGCAGTCTTACTTCACTATTGCAACCAAATACAGAGATAGTAACAGATCAGATTAAAAGACTAACAAATCAGGCTGGTTTCAAGCCTTAAACCCACACTGCTACATTCTTTAACAATGTACTTTAACAAATAATGTGTTCATTCACAAAATTCACTATTATTACAGCACATAAAAACCATTAATCTTCAAAAATATTTTTCATTGTCTGCAACTATAGACAGCACACAATATTGATAGTTAAGGGGTTGTTTCTTTCTGCCTAAAAGTTATAAAAGGTTTCTTCCTAAAAGATATGGTTATTACATGGAGTACCTTCCCCAGTGTTGTATATTTTTGTATTTCTTTTCTGAATTATCTATCTCTTTTGTTGTTTTTTGTTTTTGCTTTTTTTAAAATTTGTATCTTACCACCTGTATGGTTTGTGCAAATGTGTTTCCTGTAAAAAAAAGTCATGTTTTGAAAAGGTTTAAGATCAGATATCTTAAACATTTATAAACATGTTATTGGAAAATAAAAACAAAAACAAACATGCTCAAAATTAACTAGCTATGATTAAAGGTAGTTGATGACTCCAATGAATTTAAGTAGTGAAGACAGAAGTTTCTAAATAAGTACTTATTTTTTAATTTGATATATCGATTACCTGAATTCAAGTGGATTTTCTGTTTTGAAATTATTGGTAGTGAAAAAAAGAAGATTTAAAGTAAACACAAACTCATCCAGCTACAGGTGTTAATATTCTGATATTTTCTGGATTGAAGTAATGTCTTAGAAATTTGACTTCAGATAATTAAATCTAAGTTTTGTAAATTCAAACATTTTTTCTTGTTTTGAATTTTACAAGTAGAGAAACAAAAGGCAAGTACTATTTTCTTATTCTTAAGAAAGAGTTCTCTAATCACCTTTGAACTGTTATCTGAATCTCTGTAAAACAGTCTCATGCCTTTTTCCAAGTGTAGGTATTTGGGACTAGTTTCCAGATGATCAGGAGCTCTCAGAAGTTTCTGTTCAAACTCAGTGTAAGAATCTCTCATCCTTTATTTAACAGCAGGAAGACATTATTATTCTGCAACCTTTGTTGCCTGTGGTGATGCCCTGACCCACATTGAGAAGAGGCAGTATGCTCTAAAATAAAAAAGAAACAAAAGTACAAACCCCTTTAATTACTGAAAGTATTAAATTGATCTGGAAGATAAATAAAATCTATAGACACCTTTAGGATTATCTGTAACTTCACCAATTTTCTCTATTGTGCTATTTTTCAAATTGTGAAAAATAATTATAGGTATTTTCTATGAAGAATTGGAAGCTCCCAGGTGTCCAGGAGAGGCTGGAAGAACAGAAGAAAAGCCCTGCTGGGCCAAAGTAATGCTCCCTTTTGCCCAAACTGGAGTGTCTGACAATGGGAGTAACATGCACTGTTCAGTTTGATCACTTTCAGAAGTAGATTTATCTCATGGTCCCAGTACAACTTCTGGTTTGGACTTTCTTTTTATGATCTCTTCAGGAATTTGTACTCCAATGGATTGCCATATCAATTTTTTTCTTTTTTTTTCTTTTTTTTTTTTTAATTTAGGATACTGCCTGCTTTTGTAGTGTCCTGCTACTACTAGTCCATTCCCACTGTGTCAAGGAGTCTGTTACATTTTTTTCAAATCAAATTCTGATACTTTAACAGAATGCTTCCAATTTTGTTTGAGAACAGCTAATCATGGTTCTTAATGATTTTTTAAACATTTCTCATAATTCTCTTCATTTTTTTCCTCTCTGTATTGAAGAGTACTGTCCTTTACAGCACTTCCTCACAAAGCAACATCTTCTTGCTGTTACTTTATATTCTTTCTTTATCTATCCTAAGTCCTTCTTAGAACATGGAGACTAGAACTACAAGAGGTGATGAAACTTTTTTACCTCTATAAAACTTTGGCATGCCCATTCCTTGAGTAATACATTGCCTTCATGAGAAAAGCCTGAAAATGCAGTGATTCTTCATGGGCCTATGGTTTCAGGTCTGTAACTGTATAATAAAAGATATTTTAAATCTAATTTCATTCTAACTGTGTTATTTTAGTACAGATATTTCCTCCTAATAATATAATTTGGTTTTTTAAATGTCAGTGTCAGGATACTTAATTTTCATTTTGCCAGCAGCCTGTTGCAGGAGAAAAAAAGAATAAAACCACAGCAATAATGTCAACATATAAGACTGGTCTGAATAAAGAGTTATGGTGCAAGGATCTCTAATTTGGTATACAATCTGCAGAATAAAATAAGTTTCTAATAATCAATAACTGAATACTTTATAGTTTTCTATCATTAAGTAGAGTGGAAAGATCATCCAGGTTCTTAGTCTAATGTTATAACTCACATTTTCAAGGCAAATGTTTTGTTTTAGACTTGATTAATGAAGATACAATTCTTCACTTCTCACATATTTTCTGCTTTTTTAGAAGACAACTGGAATAATTTTAAGATGACAAGGATCAGAGACATCTGTTGTCTCTTTATGAAACGTAAGTCATATTGCAGTCACAAGTTGATAAACAAGTGTTACTGACCACAGTCTTTATTGATTGGAAGAAGTATATTTTCTATTAAATATATATAAAATATAACATATGTTTATTATAGATAAAAAATATGACAATTTTTTTTAGAGAGAGAGAGAAAAAGAATTTCTGCTGTTTGCATAAAAACTACTGTTTCTTCATCAGAAGATATGTGTGCTTATGTTAGTGAAGGCTGACATAAGTGGCTATCACATTTAATGAGTCATTAACTTACAGATGTGTGGTAACTGGTTTCTAGAGACCAAGTAGTTTCCCAAAAATCTTGTATATGAATTATTCTTTGAAACTGAACACATATTATATAATCCTGTTTCTTTTCATATATAAAAAATAGAGGAGATTTAAAGGAACATTTATTGAGTCACCATATTTATTTCAAGTGAAACAAAAAACAAAGGAAACAGTTCACTTATTCTCAGTTAATTTGTCATTATGTGACACTCCCCAGTGTATTTCTCTGATATTTTTGAATAACCTGAGATATACTGCCTTCAAGTAGCATAAATAAAATTGTCCAGCCAATCTGATTTTTATATAAAATCAGAAAAATAAATAAATTTTAAAAATCAGTTTTGACAATTATATTAATTTCATTTTATATTTATATAAAAAGCTGAATTTCAGATTACTTTCTGCATAAAATGATATAGCAATTTTTTTCAAAGCTGCAGCCAGCATAGACTTGTCTGTGGTTTCAAGAAGGCATTCTAAATGAGGTTGTTTCAGGTCAGAAAATATGTCATTTTTTCAACAATACGCGAAATTATTTAATGTAAGTGTACAGAGAAACAGGAAAGGTGACTTAGTTTATTTCAAACTATAATAGCTAAAGTGATATTTAAGAAGAATGCTTTTTGAAAACCATACTTTATACATAATGTTGCTTTCAATAGAAGAGTAAGAAAAATAAACATGGATTAAAATTCCAGAATACTTATCTATGTTATGTAATATTATCTAAATGCATATTAAAAAGATGACTTATTAAAGGAGCAAAATCTATATTAAGAGAGCATTAAAATCGTGAAGCATGAATTGCCATGGATTGATTTTTATAAATTCTGAAATACAAGGAAAAAGTCTGATATTATATATATTTGTAATTACTCAATCACTACAAATGACTGTGGATAGTTTTAAGGGATATATAGTCTTCTAGTCACTTTGAGAATTTACAATATTTACATTATTGGGCAGTAGTCAGGCATAAGATCATCAAGGATGTGGTCATCATCCAAAGACTGTCAGTGTTCAATAAGCATTTGAACAACTATTAGTTATTTGGTATAATTTCTAGGTTGCCCTTTGTTGATTCAGCAATTGGGTTCAATGATCCTTGTGGATTCCTTCTAACTCAAGATAATCTATAATACATTGTTTACACCTTTCATATAATTGCACACTTAAAGTCAGATGTGCCTTTGAAGAGCTGAATAAAATATAAGGTATTTAACTTGACCATAATATTGTGTATTTTCCATTTAGACAGACAGGTTTTTGCTTAACAAAAAAGAGAATTTGTTCATCTCTACTGGTGAAAACTACTGGACCTCCAAAATTAGTTTTTAGAAGCATGAAAAAAAGAAAATCATAGTTGTTGACTAGAATATGAAAAGTAGGACAAGAGCATAAAATCTAAATCAGATCATAAAAAAACCCCAAAAACCAGCAGCTGTGGTTTGAAACTTTGACTTTCAGGTTTCAGTATGGATGACAGCCATCTTACAGTGCAGTGTTATAAAAAGAATAGAAGTTATTACAAGGAGAAGAAATATCTCATTTACTCTGGACACGGTGACATTGACCTTTTACAGGGAGCTGCAGTCAGTTTGACAAACTCTGCAAGGTGATGATCTCACTAGCTGAAAGAAAGAGGGTACACAACATACTCTCAAGGAAACCATTTTTCAAAGTGAGTCTGTACAGAATGAAAGGAACCTTAGATCTTCTAAAAAAAACCAGGAAAAGAATGCCAGGATAGAATTCACCTCATTTAACTTTTTCCCTGTCTTTGACTCCTGAGCTGACATCACTTAAGTAATCAGGCTAATATTGGAGGCCTGAGGTATGTTGTTAAGCAGTTTTCAGGGACAGAGTTTCCACTGGTTAAAGCACAATTAGGAAGGTATTTTGTAAAAATACCACCCACGTGTGAAAGGCAGGAACAGCAGCACTACATTTATACAAGAATGTTTGCACATTGACTCACTGCGCCTATCAACAAGCAATATCCTGAAGCAGTCTGCCAACAAGTAAAGATCACTCTGGGAGATGGTCCCCACCTCATAAAGTTTATCCATTCCAACCACTCCAGCATGACCTACACCCTTGGGGGCACCAGACTGTGGAAGACCAGGGATGCCTCTGAGCTTACTCAGACAGAGCCACCACACTCAGCTCCTGGCTCCTCCCCGACTCTGATGTCTGAAACACCTATGAGCAAAAAAAGAGGAAGCAGAAATAGACACTTTTCTGCAACTTTTTAGTACTTTGTATTATCTTATGTACAGACAATATTATATTTCAGAACTCATTGACACTGATAAAATTATTGAGCAGTAGTTAATACATTTAATTCATCCTGATCTAAGCCAGGATATTCCCTCACAACAGGCATTTAAAAAAATGTTGTTTATATAAATATTCATGATCAAACAGTCACAAATACATGTGTGCACACATCTAGATATATGTGAATTCCATATATTATGATTTTGTCATAAATTATTTTTTAAAGTAATTTTTTTTTCAGCATTCATTCTGAATCCGGGAAATGATGAAATACTGAAAATTTTGGTTTCCATACCTTTGAACATGCATATGCTTATCTTAGAGCAAATCCTCAATTGTTTTCAAGATTTGGTTTAATCTAGGTATCTACTTGGCTCTCGTGGATTTTACCATTTTTAATTTAAAAAGAAAGTTGGGGGTTTTTGGGGTTTGTTTTGTTTTGTTTTTGTAGCAATCACTTTGCCATCCCTATTTTGCAAACTAGTAGACAACGAGACAAAAAAGAAGTACTACATCAGCACTTACAGCCAACTTCTGCTTTGATATTTCAGCTCTACATTGTGCACTAACATAATAACTGAAGACAAATTCCTACAAATAATTCAGTCACATGATAATTTAAAACTGAGTTAGCTGTAAACTAAGTTATATAACTTCTAGTTGTTTAACTTAGATTTTTATTAAAATAATTTAACAAATAATAGCATTTCAGGAAAAGAATTGGGATTTGTGTTTAATATTATTAAAATACATATGTTTAGAAGTTTTGCTTATTTCTAAAATTGTATGCATTATCCTAAAAACAATGATGGTCTTGCTTCAAGAGCAGTGAAACTTTATGAAATCTGATGTTCTATGCCCTAGCATCTCTCGTGACTGCAGTAAACCTGTCTTACTGAACGCGGATATTGCAATATTTCCTCCATGGTGATTTAAGTTTCCTAAGTTTTTTCTTTGACTTCATTTTATGGCCCACAAATACTATCTGGACAAGTAACATTATAGTTCTTTTGTTATTAGGAATCAATCACATTCTTTGTGGTCAGCTGAAATGCATGAGGACCAACAGTTCAGCTTGAACTTTGAAATAAATATACATTTAAAAAAATAACCTCACAGATTGCAGTGAAGTAGAGCTTTTATAGCTACAAAATAAAAGAATTTCTCAGAGATCACAATTCCATACAAGGTACCACACTATGTTCTTTACAGTATGCAGACAAGTTTTCAAGTTATGCTGGTTTTATAAAATAAGGTTTTCTGAGCAATCAATTCTTTCATAGTTACATTGCATGTGATCAATTTAAACATTTTTCCTTAAAATTACAGTTTATTTTCCTTAAAATTGAAGTTTACAGTGCCATTTTAGTGCTTATGTTTTTGGGATTTAAAGTTTGCATAGCTCTGTCAAAGTGCTATTACTGCACAGAGAAACTGTTGTGTAGGATATTTTATACTAAAAATATACTGGTTTGGGAATTCTCTTGTGCCATTGCATAATCTATAAAGTTTCTAAATAAAAATAAGAAAAACTGATGCAAATGTGTTCTTCAAGTATTTCGAATTATCAAATTTCAGAAAAAAAGAGGTGAGTTTCTGGGACTTAATATAACTGTGAGAAAAAAAAATTAAGATGATTATTTTTGCATTGACATTTTGCTATCTTCATACACACATACGTGCATGTAATATATAACAAATAATTTGCAAAACTAAGATATTTTTAGCTGGTGACTTCTATTACAAATCAGTACTTTTGACATCTTTGTTAGCAGTATTATGCAGCAAGACTCTCTCTTTTAGCAGTTCTCTTTCACCTCTTTGAAGTAAACAAAGTTCAAGACAGGAGCTCAATACAGTCTTGTGTTCATATCCTGAATTCACTGAAGTCACTACCAGAATTCACTTTTGAATTCTCATTTTCAGCTCCATCACATAAACAATCCCCCCCCCCAAAAAAAATAAAAACTCCAAAAAAAAACAACCAACCAACCAAAAACAAACAAACCAAAACAAAACCCCAAAACCCCAAACAATAGCCAAAATCCCAAATTTAATCTATGCAGCTGTTTAATGGAGCAATGTAATCCTTCTACTTTCTAATCCTCAGTGCATACAACCCACAGAACAGGAAAAGTACTGTTGGGGAAAATATCTTTATAATCTCTACCAGCCTTGTTTGCCTTTTGTCACCAGCTGAAGGTAGTATGGTAATTCCTGGCAGTGTGCAATATTAATAAGACTGTCTTTTCTGCTGTTTTGCTATATTTTTTAAGTGGTTTACTTTGGGGGTTTTTGTTTTGGTTTTTTAGCACTATTTCCTCACCTTTTTTCCTTCACAGTAATCTATATTTCTGTCATTTTCTGATATGGGAGATGTCTTTCTTTCACTTATTAAACAGTCTGTATATTCATTCATGTTTCCATGTTTATGTTCCTCCTATTCTCTCCCCATCCCAATGGGAGCAGAGAAGATGAGTGAGTGGCTTAGTCACTGGCCTGTTAGCTCACCACAAGGTCTTAGAAAAAAATTCTGCCCTGGGACAAGTTGCTAAAGCTCAGAAAGTCTTAGGAATAATAATTGTAAACACTCGTAGTAAAGCCTTTCGTTAGACGATATGATGTCCCTAGAAAAATAATCTTCAGGCCCCAAAGCTGACATCTTGAGTTAATTGATTCCTAATAGCATGTTTGATTAAAATAATATTTGGGTTTAAAAAGAGCCAAACTGGTCTATTTTTTTGTGAGAATTTTGAAAGGACATTTTGAAATTACGTTGGTTTCACAGTTCAGAACTTGTCCACTAGGTAGCTCTATAGCTATTTCAATTCATAAATGCCCTTTAGGCCTTTTAAGTTATTGGACATTACTCATAATTTTAAGGCTTTGTTTGCTCTCATTTAAATTTATTCTATTCAAATTATTCAGGAAGTTTAACATTTCTTGGCATGCCAACAGCATTTTCATGATGACTGCTAGCAAAAGTAGTTTGATTAATGACATATGTCCACAAAGACTGCAGCTTTAAGTAAACCTACTATTTCATTATCTTAAATGACATTTCAGGCTGTTAATACAATAAATATTGGAGGTGAGGCTTATCAGAACAAATCAGTTCTAAACTAGTTCTGAAAGTCCAGTTCTAATTCTGTGATGGTAAAATGACAGCTTAAAAAAATTAAGTCAGTGCTGAATACTTCCCATAATCTGTCTAAAATTCTCAAATGGTGTTTATGTACTCTGCTTTGCTGCAGAGGTATAGAGCTAAAGAGGCTATCAAGTCAGCCTAGCCTGTACTTTCTCTGTCTCAATTATATATGATAGACTTTCTTTGTTGCACAGCAAAAAGGCAGACAGGTAACTGATTGAACCTGGTGCAATCAAAACTAACCAAGTTATCCTCAGTGGTTTAAACAGTTGAAACTCACCAACTCAACTCGTTTTAATTAAGGAAGACCAGAAAATACTTGCAGGAGCAGGGATGTAGAAGTTTCCAGGAGGGGCAAAGTAACAGACACTCTGCCCCTTGACCAATATTATCAGAAAGGCAGGCTCACATCAACCCATTGACATGTAGGGCACACTACTGCCATGTAAGGTCTGATTTTCTCCAGTTGTAATCTTTGGTGGACCCAAGGCATAGCACAACTCTTAACCACATCCAAAAAGCATTTGTGCCACTGGCTTTTACTGTTGGCTTATCTACATATTAATTGTCTGCCCGTTCCAGTAGAGCCATGATGTCACCGACCATCCTGTACCTGCTGTGTGTGGTCAGGTGAATCACTGTATGACCCACAGAGTGGGTGAGAGGCTGGAGATGGCCCAGCCATGGGCACTCACAGCCCAGAAAGCCAAACTTGTCCTGGGCTGCATCCAAAGCAGCGTGGGCAGCAGGGACAGGGAGGGGATTCTGCCCCTCTGCTCTGCTCTGCCCTGACCCCACCTGCAGGGCTGCATCCAGCTCTGGGGTCCCAGCACAGAAAGGACATGGACCTGTGAGAATGAGTCCAGAGGAGGGCCACAAAACTGATCAGAGGGCTGGAGCATCTTCTCTATGATGAAAAGCTGAGAGAATTAGCATTGTTCATCCTGAAAAAAAAGAAGGTTTTGGGTTAACCTAATTGCAGCCTTACAGTACCTGAAGGGAACTTTCAGAAATGATGTGGCAAGACTATTTACAATAACATGCAGTGACAGGAAAAAGGGTGAATGAGTGGGTTCAAATTGATGGCAAGTAGATTTAGATTAGATATTAGGAAAAAGTCTTTACTGTGATGGTGGTAAGATATTGGAACAGGTTTCCCAAGCAAGTTGTGGATGCCCCATCCCTGGAAAAGTATTCAAAGCTAGGCTGAATGGGCCTCTGACCAACCTGGTCTAAATAAAAATGTCTGTGTCCATGGCAGGGAGGTTGGAACAAGATGAACTTTCAAAGTCCCCTTCCAACCCAAGCCATTCTATGATTCTGTGATTTTGGTACTGCATGGGAATGTTCTTGCTCATCTTTCTTACTGTCTCAGTAAAACTTGATTTATAATGTGTTGTTAGACTCCATTACTCTTTGAACCACACCAATAAAGACTGAGAAGAGACACTCCCTCTCTAAGGACAGTGACAAGAACAGAACAGGAGATGTGACCACACAACCACACATACTTCAAACTGTCTAGGTCCCTTGCCATCTCTAATCTGTGAACTACTAAATGTTACATGAAACAAGCAAGACAAGTTATTTTCTACTTGGAAAACATCTTCAAAGTGGACAGGGAATACTACTATGGCAGGACAATTATTGAAATATACCTTCAGATAGTTTCTCCTGCCAAGTATTGGAGTTGAGCAATATTTACTGGTCATTTTTATGTACTTTCTGTTACAGTAACAATGAATTTTACATTGAAGACACACAGTCAAAAATATAGTTATGGTAGAGAACATGCCTAGACTTCCAGGCACCATATTACACTTCCTGGCTCAGCTGTGCCATCAAATAGCTGCATTATGTCTACTGAAAATAAAATATTTTCTTTTGAATCTTTAGCAATTCCCTCATGGGATGAACACTTCATCCCACTGGGAAGGAGTGTTCCACCTTTACCTTTCTACTTCTCCATTCCCTTAGGAGTTTGTGTATAGAGAATGCAGTGTCTCTGAGCAGTGGTAAATAGTTTATGAGCCATATTGAACTCAGGAAAATGATTTGAGTTCCTCTACAACTGTTTTTGCTGACTTTTTTTTAAATATTTCATCTGTGCTGCTGAATTAGTAAATTTAGAAAAGCCATTAGAGATTTAATAAGGCAGTACCAAATAACACCTGGATCTTTACCATCAGTATAAACTGCATAGGATAGATGTAGAGCATTAATAGATTTATTATTTAATGCTGAGTTTATATGTCCTTTTCAACTGAAGTCTCATATTATTTTGTTTGTCTTGGCAAGCTAGTTGCAGTAGAATGAGACCTATATTTCTTGAAATAGGGTGCTTTTAGCACTTCAGCATTCAGTGGTACATAGAGGCAAATATATTTTATATTTTCTCTTCAGAAAACCATTTAAGTCTTGGGGAAAAATGTCAGAGTTTGAGACTCTTGGATGGCAAATAAAATTCTGAACTCCAAGAATATGATTTTCAAGCTCTTCTACTTGAAATGTCACTGCTGGCCCTCTGTATCAAATGCAGACTGATAGAAACAGTTACTGAAATAAAACTTGGAAAATGACATGTAATGCTCCAAACAATTACACTAATTAACTGTCTAGAGCCACTGCTGTCTTATTAGAAAGAGAATATCACAGAAATAGTGATTCAAGTTTTAATAACATTCTTGACAATTTCTGCTTTTGCTTATAATTAAATAATGGAATTATGTGCTAGGAGGAAGTAAACTATGGCACATGCTGATACTGATATATATATAGAAAAAGTTGAAATAATGTTCAGGCTGAGTAAATAGCCTATTGATTCAAGTTGCTATTTCATCAGGACAAGGTACCTAAGAAGACTATTTGTACCTTGGTTTATACTTACTTTTCTTTTCTTTTCTTTTCTTTTCTTTTCTTTTCTTTTCTTTTCTTTTCTTTTCTTTTCTTTTCTTTTCTTTTCTTTTCTTTTCTTTTCTTTTCTTTTCTTTTCTTTTCTTTTCTTTTCTTTTCTTTTCTTTTCTCTCCTCTCCTCTCCTCTCCTCTCCTCTCCTCTCCTCTCCTCTCCTCTCCTCTCCTCTCCTCTCCTCTCCTCTCCTCTCCTCTCCTCTCCTCTCCTCTCCTCTCCTCTCCTCTCCTCTCCTCTCCTCTCCTCTCCTCTCCTCTCCTCTCCTCTCCTCTCCTCTCCTCTCCTCTTTCTTTTACATATTTTGAGGAATTTGAGTATCAAAAGATAAACCTAAACTTCTGGATATATCTGAAAACGGATACTTTGCCTTAATAAGAAATAGCAACATATATGTGACACAGAATTAAATGTATCCATCTAGTTATGTCCAGTGTTTCCTTTAACATCATCACATAGAGATTTTTAACATAAATATCCTTAATTTTTTTTTTTTTCAGAAATGTGGTTTTCAAGCCAACACAGACATAAACTAAATGAATGAAAGGCATCTGAGAAGCATTATGTTATGATCTATTGCACTGTAGTATATATAATGAAAATATGCAAAGGCTGGCAAACCTGATGTGTCTCTTACACTCTCTGAATCCAAAATAATGAGAAAGTTTATAGAAGCCTGTATGTTCAAATATCAGCCTCTCTTAGGCAATCATTCTACCTATAACTTAACATAGCTGATATAATACTTTGTCATCCACAAATAGTTTTGAAATATGAGGAAGTGAATTATTTCCACTTTAGACTCATATGTGCTCAGTTATATAAATATCTAAGCTTTAACAGTTGAATTGATTTCTTAATTTGTGAAAGTGTAAATGAAAAGATACAGAGCATGTGCGTGTGGTATTTTTTTCATAACTCACTAATCTAATGCTGTGACCATGGATACAGTAATTTGTCATCTTTCTTGTTTCATAAGATATTGCCTGTTAATTTCTGATTTTCTGAATACAGAAAAAAAAAGCTACCAAACAAAAAACCTCCAACCCAAACCATCAAAACAACTCAAAGGAGAGGAATCATCTGAAGTGATGCAGTGAGTGATACTCAAACTATCAGCTGTTCACTGACTTTTTATCGATAAAAAGTAATACTTATATCTGTAAAATGCTTTTAGATTACATATACTTATTTTGTTATATTTATATTAGTCAACAAAGTTAAATTTTGTAGAAGAGGTAATATATTTTTATTGCTGACAAACCTGATACTGTTAAAATTTACCTTATCTAGTAGTCATTTTGTACTATCTAAATGTATTATTGTCAATTGCATACAATTTTCTACACATGCATTTTTCTATCTTTCTATTGTAGATAAAACAGTCTGATTAAAATTTATAAATTTCATGTAAATATGTATGATTAAATTAACACTGATATATTCAAATCAGAAATTACTAGCCTCATCAAAACTGAGATATATGGATATTTGGATATAGATATATGGATATTTGGATATAGATATATGGATATTTGGATATATGTCCCAAAACCATTTGGGACTGTCATTTTATGGAACCAACCTAGCAAGCACAGACTCTTGGCCTGAGACAAGTTGAACACAATTAAATTACAACACCAGGCAGCTCCTGCCCCTGATGATTTATTTGTTTGCAATACTGTTATTCTAGAAAATTAAGGCTTGTGCACAGACTAAGCCATTAAGCTGCAAATACCTTCTGCAATTTCTTTCAGTTTTAATTCTGCATGTATTAAAGTCCACATGGGAGTGTGAATGCATATTGTATTTTCAGTGTCAATTTCTAATGCAAATGTGCCTCATATTTTCAAATATTCTTTTCAAGTCTTTAGTTGTATAAAGCAATGTTAATATTGACCAGATTTTGGCAATAGCATCGTCTGTAAGGTACTGAGAATTATACAATTAAACTCTGCTGATAATTTCTCCTGCAAATTTAAAATGTGTGCAGACATCCTGTTATCCTGTTATGACCAATACTTTTTGCTATTTACACTGCAAATTCTCAACTATTGTGCTAGAAGACACAATTGTCTACTCAGAGGATCTGTGGAGCACAAATCTCTGAAACTTTTATCTCCCAGGGCAGATGTAGCAGTCTTGTCAAAAATACATTGGAAGAAAATTACTAGTTTGAGGCATGAATAATAGCAATCAGCAATTAATGAGCATTTATGAGTGATATAGAAGTAGAATTTGATTTCTGTAAAACAACTCAGTACTTCACATAATCCAGGCAATAACAAAAGCTGGATATAAACTATCAATACGTAAGTATTGAGTAATTTGGTCAGTCTTGGAGAGTTTTACTCAGTCTAGAATTTATCTGTTTCTCTTATGAATTATGATATAAATTTTCCTTAAGTCTGGCTTTGATGTATGACATTGATGTATAATTTGGAATACATATACTTACCTTAACAGGATAATTTGAAATTCCTTTAAAAAATTATTCTGCCTTTTGAGAGAGTTATTTTAGGGTTTTTATTATACAATATGATTTTCCTAGAGTAAAAAGTCTGGCTACACTAATTTGGCATAAAGGTAATGCAAAACATGGCATTTATTAGCCATGAGATTATTGCCTTTATCACTTAGATATAGGTAAAGAGCTTATATGAAAATAGCATTTTGAAAGTTCTTTGATATATTTACAAAGCTTCTACCCAGTTACAAGACTAAATCTTATTACAAAATTATTTTCTATTCTTTGCAATAGCTGATATGTTTGAGAAGTGTGTGAAATGAGTTATTAATTAATTGTGATTTATTGTCAGTTATTAACTCATATGGACAACTTTGTTGAACAAAGTATGATATGTGTGATATTAAATTATTACTTGGTGTGCTCTACAAAAGCTTAATAAGAGGTAACTTTAGGAGGTAATACTTTTAATTTAATTCAGATATTTCTGCTTTTAACCTTGGACTAGGGGCAATTAAAAACAAGAAGTTGAATAGCTTTTTTCCAATTGTCTCCAAGTAGTAGTTAAAGTAATTATGATATTTTTCAGTGACACTGTCCATGTTGCTCAAAGATAGATATCCTATTTTTGGGCCTATAAGCCCACAAACTGTCCTTTTTAATGTTGTAATCTGAACCTTTTGCTATACATGAACACTTAGTTCTCAAAGTTTGATTTTTTTTTAATATTTCCACATGTATTTCCATTAGGAATGAGACAAATGGATAAATAAAGCACAATGGGAAGTATTTAGGGGTCAGGCTTTCTCCTTTGCCCTGATTCTGTACTTGCCTAAGAACAAGGCTGACCTTGGGAGTTTAAATACTTTAGAAACTAAGCTGACTTTGGGCTTGTCATCTGGTTTAACGATAGTCAGAATGTTTTTTGTAAAACTTTCTTCTATCATATTTATCACAACATTTTTGTCCATCCAATATCCAGAGCAGAAACCCATTTCCCCTCCAAAGTAGAAGCAGACCTATGCAAGATACACTGAATTTTTGCCTTCCTTAAATCAAACCTAACTACACTGAAAAAGAGTATCAGGTAAGTGTGTAATATCAACTGTGTATTTCCCTTTTGTTTGTTTTTATATGGGAAATATGTGTCATTTTAACTGGAAATTATAATAGAGCAAGGTTATCTGCTATTTTGTATAACTCATTCTCCTCTTTTCTACACATCGCCTTTTGCTTTTCCTTGACAAACAAAACAAACTAAATAAAAATGCCCAGCTTTATTTATGTATTTTAAGAAATTCTAAACAGTTTAATATCAGATCTTTATATATCTGTAAACTAGAAACAGACATTAGCAAACCCACCTTAAAATGTAAAATACAATTTTGTTTTCTGGTTTTGTTTTCTCCTAGGAGAACATTTAGTGCTTGATAAATACTACAGAATGTCACAAATTTTAGGGAAAAATAGCACTAACTGAGCTGGTAAAACAAACCAAAAAAAACAAATATACCTACCCGTAGTTATGTTTCTATTCTTTCATTAGTGTCATATAAAAAAATGTAGTTCAAAATCTGCACTGTACTTACACTTATATAAGCAATACTGGCTAATATGTATTCAAAGAAGGTTTCTCTGCCTCCAAAGTGTCACTTTTATGTCATCTTGCCTCCTTAGCAGTTGATCCAAAAAGCAAAGTTCATTTCAATTATTTCAGCATCCTTCAGCACCCTGTCAGTAAACAAGCAGTTTGAAGCATTCAGTGCTACGAGCAAGATCCAGACTTGAGGATGAAGACTGAATGAATGGTCAGCAGTGGCTGGGGAAGACAAAAACCTGTATCCTTCATTCAAAGTGACATGGCTTACGGCTTCTGTGTACAAATTACTTGTTCCTTGCATTAGGCTGAAACTCTGCCTTACAACACATTTTCATCACAAAATAATCAGAAATAAATAATAATGAGAAAGTGTTCTCTTACCTCTGTCCCCATTAATTTTGAGATAAAATCTCACCTTCATGCTACTAGATTTTTTTATGTGTTTTGTAATTTCTAACTGGTAGGGCATCATAAAAATTTATGTTCAGATACCATAAACCTTTGTTCTAAGAGGAGGGTTTCCTTCTGTTCAAACTGAAAACAGACTATGCCCATCCAAAATTGTTCAAATTAGTCTTGAATTGTTCATACAGATCTACAACCTAGTTGAGTGACCACTGAACTATGTTTGGCTTTGACTACACTCTCCGGCTCTGATACTGACCCTGATTTGACATTCCCAACCCTGGGTCCTCCTTGGTGTGGTCACTTTTGCATCTGCCTTTTTATTACACAATTCTTCTGACTCAACTTTCCTTGTTGGGCAGCCAACCCTTCTTGCTCCCTAATACTTTCAAACTAATCTTTTGACTAGGAAAAACTTTTCCATTGAAGCACATGGTTAAGACTTTGCTTTTTTGCTGTGGTCCGTTCTCTCAGCATTCTGAATTTTACTATCTTATGCCCACTGCAGCCAATGTTGCTACTAACCTATTATCCCAGAAATTCTGTTCCAGACTAGAACTGCGCAAAGACCTAAATGAAAGTACCTGAAACAACATGCTTTGCCTCCCTCCTTCAGCTGAAAAAACATGTTTATAAAATACTTAAAAATGCTTAAAGGAGGATTGTATTCTTTTACTCTGACATTTTTTCTTGTGCTAAAGAATACTAATTCACAAGTAGTGCTTCAGGGGTAAAGAAAGGTGAATGAGATTCCAAGTTGCTTCAGTGAATAAATACCATGGATAAATGTGAGCAATGATTTATTTTCATGGATTAGGCAGCATGACAGCATACAAAATGTGATGTACTTGTGCTATTGCTTTCTACAGGCAAAAGGTATTTGTAAAATATTTACTATTTCAACTAGTGGCTAAGTAGAGTACATAAGCATTTACAAAGTGTGATGCTCAGCTGCTTTAAAAATGTAAAGCAATATTAAAATAATCTTATCTATATTACTTTCCATTGCTTTTTTAAGATACCCAAGGATCTTATTTGCTTCGTTAACCAGTGGCTGACCTAAGTGTGCATGAACAGTTAAAAAAGCCTATAAGGATTCTGGCTGGCTTTAAATGATAAAGCATGCTACTAAAATATTCTAATGACTTTATACATCTGAATGCTATTTGGGAACTACGTCTATGCTTTAAACCTTGAATTACAGATATTGCTGGGAATGAAAATTCAAGGCACAGCCAACCATTAAAATTCCATGAGTATGAAGGCTTGGAATATCTTCTGAAGGATGATAATTCCTGACAAGAAATAGTTGAAAACTTAGTGTCCTCAAGAGAAAGCAAGCCATTAAACTAACATCCCCCACTATCTCTGTGACAAATTATGTCAGTATTCAGCTTTCTCTATGTCATATCTCTCCTCTCATCATCTAGAACTTTTACTTCCTGCAATACTTGATGGGAGGATTATGTTCAGTTAAATTTCTGTGGTTTTACAGGTAATTCTCTACTGTAGCCTAACTCTTCTTCCCTCTGTGTTTTCCTGAACTGGTAACAGAATTCAGTTTTAAATAGGACCAGTATTCCTTTTTTTAATTAGTAAAGCACAGATGTAAAATTACTGTCAAATTTTTTTGAGATTAGAAGCAACACCTGTATCAGGGATTGATAATGGAGAGCTGATTTACACTTTTGGTAACTAGCACATATTCACAGTATTAACTTACAGAAACCCTTGGGATGCAAGTGAAGGAGAGCATGGGATACATAATGCACATGTGACCAAAGTCACTAAACCCCACCTATAACATGTGATTGCTCAGTCACATTGGGACGGGCCAAAATTTACAGAATAACAAGAGCGCTTCAGGGCAGAAAAGACTGAAAGACAAAAACATCGCTGCCTGTTTGGGATCAGTCAATGGACTGTATTGCTTCTCCTCTCATGAAGGAATCCCTTTAGATTAGTTTTGCACCTCCAACTACATAGGAGCACACCCAGGAATATCCATTTAAACATACACAGTGGTATTAGAATCTCTCATGGTATACTTTCTGTCACAACACATATTAACAGTGTTTTAGGAATCCTGAACCTGATTTCCTGCAGTTTCAAGTATTCCTGAGTCTGGATTGTGCAAAGTCCTTATTGAATGTGACCAGACCTATAGGGCTGGGGGTAAATTGCATTACTTGTGCACCTGTTCTCGTGTAAGGCCTTTTGAACTTCACCAGACTCTTAGTGTTAAATTGGTTATAATCAGAAACTAAGCTCAGCCACACCCAGCCCCTCTGATCTCTCTGGATCAGCTGGGCTGCAAGAGCATTATTTTCTTCTAAATTCCCATGTTCTTAACACAGTAATGAAGAGAGTCAAGCAGCAAAACAGGCTCCTGGGAGAGGATATACAGTTTCTATCCCTTGAGATTTTCAAAATCCAACTAAATGAAGCCCAGAGCTCTCTGAGTGACCTCAGAGTTAAGTCTGTTAGGACCAGGAGGTTGGATTAGAGACTTCCTGAGGTCTTCACAGCTGGATTGTTCTGTGGTTTTTGTTGTGTGATATGTCCTTATTTTAATGTCTGAAATCAAGTAGAATACAAACTGAAATTGGTGAATGATGATTTTGTCTGATGGGTATACACAAAGTTTTTACAGGTAGCCAAAGAGAATATAATATTTTAATCCTATTGTTTGCTTTCTTGACAAAAGTAGTTAATTGTTTAATACTTTTTAGTAGACTTGATCAGAATTATTTGTAAAAATTGATGCAGAGTTCTTGATGATGGAGAAGATTTAAGTGTTTTATGAAAATGTATTGTTTTCAATGCTTGAGCTTATCTCTGTATGATTTGAACTCAACAGAGCAAAATGCAGATTAGATTAAAGATTGTGATCCTAAGAATGCAAATTTAGTCAAGCACAGACTGTCGTGTATGAAAAGAGTTAATGGCAAGAAAAAAAGAAATCAGTAAAAAATTGTTTTCTCCCAGACGAAGAGGTTGTTATTTAATTTCTGACAGATTGTAGATTTTTATAAAGGAATAAAAAGTGATACCTAAAAAAATCAATAGTTTGCTCTTCCTTTCTTGCGGTTTCTTGGGTGTGCTAGTAATTTTTTTTAAAATTTTATTTCAAGAAAAACTCAAATTCACTTTTCTGGTTTTTTTTGCCATTCCACAGAATTGAGGCATCATCACTACTATCATCATCTGCAAAATATCAATAGGCATAAACATAAATAAACATAAACAGTGAAATAAATTCTAGTATTGCTAACTGGAGCAAAGAAAATGTCAACTTTTTGCTACCTATAGGATTTTGGTGAGCAAATTTATACCACAAGATAAAAGATCATCATGTTTCTCTAATTTGCAGCACTGGAAATGCACAGAATATGGATTTCACTATGTATGATGGGTAAAAAGACCATCTCAAATTAGCAGATATTTCCCACTCTATTTAGCAGATTCTTTTAAAAAAAGAAATAAACAAAAAAATCTTACTGTGTTTTAAATACTGTAAGACATCTAAGTGTAAGTGTAGCAACAAAAAGCAAATCCATTTGGAACAATGTATTAATTTGTATTTATCATTGGCAAGACTGGTATTATCCACTTCCCACTTCAAGTCTAGTTTAAAGCTCTGTCAAAGACCCTCTTTTCCATTTGAGAAAGGTGAATCCAACCAAATGTCAGCAGGCCTGGTACCATCCCATTACTGAAAAACCCCAAAACCACCCCGTGGTGGTGGTGACACCAGCCATGGAGTCATTAATAGACTGAGTTAATCTGTTTCTTCACATATCATTGCATGCAACTGGAAAGATAGAGGGGAAATTACTTGTTCTCTGGATTCCCTTGCCAGCCATCCCAAGGCACTAAAGTGTCTTTTGATTGCCCTGGACTACACATTGTAACTTCATCACCACCCACATGGAAGAGCAATAATGGGGAATAGTGTGAAGGCCAAACCTTACTAGGAAGTTTCGTAGTGCTATCCTAAACCTGGGCCAAGGGAGGCATTAACCTTAGAAATTTTTTTCTATAGTAGTCAATTTGCATGTGGTAATTTATCAGCAGGATTGATCCAAGTGAGAAGGTAGGTAAATATGTCTGTATGGATATCTAGAGTCATACTCTTGCCCAAAGTACTGCAGAAATGTCATCATAACTTTGTGCCCTTTGGATTTATATCACATTATTATTATTAATTTAACCTACCCATTAATATATGCATTTCATCTGTTCTATCACTTTCACCTTTGATAACTATCTAAAGCTAACAAAAATAGCAGCTTAGTTACTCTGTGCTCAGTAAAAAATTTGCCTGAGTTATCCTGATTTTCCACAATTTGTATTCATAGATGACTTTCAAAATTCTCTCATGCTTTTTAATGATATCTGTTCATTTATTTTCTATGTATACATAGAGTATGTTTAAGATTTGGTCTTTTGTCTCTGTTTAGGGACGAGTGACAAATACAAATTTGGAAAATGAACAGGGTAGCACTGACTTCAATCTAATCCAGGATGGTGAATGACCAGACACCACTGTCTATTCAGTAGAAAGATAGTTTAGTAGCTACCTTATAATGGAAGGAGAAAATGGATTCGCTTATCTATATGTAGCATAAACCCCCAATAATTTATAGGTTAAAATGCATGTTAAATTGAGAATTCAGGTTCAGAATTTTGAGATGTTTGGGACTAATGTAGAAATGTCCAAACACTCAAAAAATAAGCATAGAGGTTTATACTAAAAATATTTTACTGTTATCTTTGAAACTTTTGTCTGTAAATGAAGTGATTTTAAATGTAATAAATGATGTAAATGAAATAAATTTTACAGAGAAAAATTTTTGTTTGTTTGAATGACTACTATGCCTTGACTATGAAACAAACCACAACAATCAGCTAAAAACTATTTTTGATAAAAATTGCATCCATAGTAAGAAGCAAAAAATTCTACAGTGAATAGAATCTCTAAATATGAAAATAGTTTACTTATGTAAAATAAAAAATTACAGAGACAGACAAGATATGGATATAAATACCTATACTTTGTAGAGTCATATTTGAATAAATTAACTCCCATACTGTATCTGAGAAAATAAAACTGTAAGCATAAAAAAAGTGAATATAAAGAAAAAAGACCTTTATCCTTATCACTGAGTAGAATCACTTTTGGTGTTGCTCAGGAGTAACTCTTACTAATACAGGAATTGGATTTCCAAATGTCTTTTTTTTTTCCCTATCTTTTACTGTTAAATACTAAATCTTGCACATGGACCATCAACAATGCTACCAAAAATATTTATGGGAAAAAAAGTTCCAGTGTCAACTTCCTCTTATTTACATATCACAACATAATTTACATTGCTGTCAATTAGTTTTACTACATAACTTTAGAAAAGTACTTAGCTTGTAGGTGAAAATCCTAAAAAATAGGTGCCTGGTTAGGGATGCAAATAGCTCCTAGCTTCAAAAGTGCCGAGGTCCCACACCTTACATTCCACACCTTTTATCAGGAGAAATAGTGAACTTTAAATTCCCTAACAAGTACTTCTAAGTTAAGAAAATTTTATGTCTAAAAAGATGTAGCTAGCACCTGATTAAATCCTGAAGCAAGAAGGTTTGTAGGGGTTTTTTTGTGCATTAAAAAACTGGAGATTTTATTATGTGTCAGATAATATCTGTTATAAAAATCTAGTCCTCTGAGTTCTGTTAGGCTTTTGACACCTTTAGTACACTGTAATAAATCAGAAAACACATTTGCTGAGAGAATGAAACTTGAAGAATCAAAAGATTCTTATTAGAGTGCCTTTGCACAACTGTAGAATGAGAGACAAGCAAAGAAAACTGAAAAATATAGATTGCTAAATGATGGTGATTGTGATCTTGTAGGCATAACTCAAACCTGGTGAGAAGATTTTTATAACTGGGATGTCAATACAGATTAGTACAATTTATATAAAAGAAGGGTGGAAAAGTATCATTATAAAGGACATAAAAAATATTTACAATCTGAGCAAACTATGGGTTAGTAGTGATTAGTGCCAGGGTAAATATGATGAACTGGGATAGAAAGACTGGAAGGAAGAAGAAATGACAGTGTATGATTGGTATTGATGATAAGGTTGAGAAGAAAAAGAAATCAAGGTCAGTTCAAACTAACTTTTTGTGTGCTTAGAAACCTGGGATATTTTTGATACTTGAATGCATACTTGTTGGGCAACATAGAAACCCATGAAATGTAAAGGAAGCTATAATAATGCATTTGTACGAAATAAAAATAAAACAAATCTTCTATTTACTTCTTTTAGAAGGAAACTAAACTTTCTGTCTATCTGTCATTCCCTTATTTAAAACTTACTAATGTATATAAGAATCAATGATACCATTAAGAATTCAGGTTTTATTAAGGCATGTAACACAGAAAGTCTGTTATGAAATAATATTCAAATCCACTGGAGTGGAATATGGTGCAAATAAAATATAAGAAACAGTACATGCTTTTAGTGAAGAATATGAGGAACAGAGGTCGGTTAATGGGATTTTAAAAGTGGATTCTACTCAGTTAACTTCATTATCACATTTCCAGCTTTGGAAATGCATTCTGAACAGGTTGCTTCAAGATGAAAGGCAAATCCCCCAAAGAATGAAAAAGCCCTAAAAAACTTTGAAGAAAGGAAATCTTGTTAATCTTAAACATTTAACATCTAGTTTGTATTCCTAAAATGCAATTATTTTCATCTTCAAAATGAGGTGCCTTGGATGATGCAGAGAATGAGAAAATTTGCAGTTCCTCTGCTTAAATTTATTTCTTTGCATGAACCAGCTAAAATTAATAAAATTAACAACAAAGAGAACAAACAAAACTTCTTCATCTGCCCTTTTATTTTTCTAGAAATATTTTTTTTTTCAAATGAGCTGTCTTTTTCAAGATATGTGGAAGACAACTGACTTTTAGTAATTTTAAAGTTTTTCCAGCAGGAAAATGATCTATCACTTAAGCCTTAGTAAAAACCCCTGTACTTTGATATATGACTAAATATTTTTCCCCATGATCACGCAGCAACAACAACAAAAAATGAATTTGGAGCTTACTATTTGCTCTGTCCTTATGCAAGCTCATGCCTGCTGTCCTATTCTGAACAATTGTCATTAGATTATACGGTCATAAACATTGCAACTCAGCTGACATAAATTAGACAACACAAACAAAATTGTGCCATAGAACTAGATTCTGATTTAAACTGAAAAGCAATAAGAATTTTTTTAGATATTTCAGTAAACATACAAGTTAATGATATAATAAATAAAAAAGTTTAAATGCAAAGATATTAAACAGTAAAAAATCCACATATGCTGATATTGTCTGGAAAACATTATAGGCAAATAAATAGGATTGCTTTGAAATAGATATTTTTTAATGGTATGTTTCAAAACAAAGCAGAGTATTAATTTCTTTATAACTTTGCTCACATGTACAATTTCACAATTTAAGCAATCTTTGTACCAGAAATAATGAACTATTAAAGAACTGCTATAAATATTATTTCAATATTGAAAATATTGTTCAACTATGTTTATTAAGCAAGAAATTAAAATTAATGTTAGAGGAGTTTAAAGAAAGTCAGCTGTATTTAGCTGTTAATAATGTTTTTGTAAAAAAAATATAAAAAACATCCAGAAACTACTCTGGATTATCATCTTTTGAGAAAAATCACTGAGAGGCTGCCAATAGAAATGACAGTGAAAGATTATAGTAGCATTTAGCACCCAATCTATCTGAAAGCACTTAAACATCTCACCTAATCATTAAATAAAAGGTTAAAAAGCACTTGCAATGGTTGAGTTTGACAAATTAAAATCTTGTTCTACAGGTCCCTCTATTTTTTGAAAATCTGTGAGTCTCTTATACATTTTTTTTCTGAGTTAAAATTCTGTGGAGTTTTTTGATATATTTGTTAGTTGATTACTATGTCCTATTTTATCGTATCTACAACTCAGTCATAAATTAAATACAAATTATAACAAATGAATTTCTAATTTTCTATATGCCAGCTGACAATATGATGTAAGTGTGCTTTTACTTGCATACAATTTGTTTTTTTTTTCTACTTTCAAATAATATGAATATACAAGTCAAGACAGGACAGATTATTAATTTATGAAGCATTTTATTTTGTAATGTAAGTAAGTATGAAAATTATTTATTTTCTCTATAAAGAAAGTTTTAGAAATTTTTTACAAACTTTTTTTTCAAAAGTGACTTTTGAACTCTGAATCCAAAGAGGAAGCTTGGAACAACTTACTGTACGTATTTCAAGTCAGTGTGCCTCTTGCTAACTGAAGAAACACAGATCCTCAGAAGATCCAGAGAAATACAGATAAACAAACATTTGCGAATGTGAATTTTAATGGTAACGGGAAAAATGTTTTAATAAGTCAGGCAAATATGGGATGTGATAGATTATATCCTGTGGTTAAATCTCATCTCCTATCCCAACAAGACTCTTTTTTGCA
This sequence comes from Passer domesticus, assembly GCF_036417665.1. Lineage (NCBI taxonomy): Eukaryota > Metazoa > Chordata > Aves > Passeriformes > Passeridae > Passer > Passer domesticus. The sequence continues at coordinate 52,908,691 of NC_087475.1, read as the reverse complement.
TTATCAGGCTTTTTAAATTTTCACAATTATTTGACAGCCACTAGAACATGTGATCTTTGTATAAATCCGAAATATTAATGAAATTTATATATGCTGGCTTTCCACAGGCTTGAATTTGAAAAACACTATTTTCACTTGAATTTATTTTCTATTTAGTCTGTTTTCTAGTCAAGTTTACTGCTAAATAAAATAACTCAGATTTATTTTCCTCAGTTTATGAAAATGAACCCTTCATTGTGCTGAATATCTGTATATTTGAGCTTGACCATAGCCTATCATTAGGCCTCTTCTAATTTATATGAAGTTTGATTGAGTTTAATTATTAATTGAAAATGTTAACCACTAGTAGAATTAATAGGGCTGTTGATGTCAAAAAAAAAAAAAAATCACAACAAGCTTTAAAAAAGCTGCTGTTCCATTGATCTTCTTGCCTCTGGATTATTTGAGTGACAAGTAAAAATCTCCTACTCATTGAATGATAGAATCATTTCAACATGCAAAATATTTTCTTAACTACATTGCAATCAGAGGAAAATGTCAAACATTGTTTTTCATCCACCCGATGAATTACTAAATGCTTTCTTCCTCCCTGAAAACAGATGGCAGGCAGCCATTCTGCATGGCAGGAGTCTTTAAAATGACAGGTAAAAAGGGCACTAGAAGAGGAAAATAATGCTTCATAAAAGTCTGTTTCTTCTGGAAATTCCTGGCAGAAATATTAACAGGGTTACTGCTGAGTGATTAGATAACTAAGAAAAATTAAACCATTTTGTCAGAATATTTGAGGGGAGAGTGGAAGTGGAGCATTTTATGGGCTGTGGTAGCTAAAGAAAAAGCTTAGAAGTACAGAACTGTACCCCTATGGTCTGTAATTTTCAGATTACATGGTACCTTTAGCCTGCTGTTGTATTCATTGTAGGCAAAGTTTATAGTGCCAAGCAATTTGGCTTAATAGAAAAAGCCCAGAAGATTGAAATGATTGCTTCTAAGCTACTTATATATACACAATTTTTACTTTAGTCACTTTAGACTTTTTTTGTCACTAGGTGTAGTCTAATTCGAGGACTGAACATCTCTCAAATACTTGGCCAAAGATGTTGAAAAATCCAGTCAGTGATTAAAAGGTCACTTTTCTCCATCAAGGTGAGCAGCATATTTTAGAGAAGAGCTTGCAGTTCCATTTCCTCTAAAAGTAATTGATTTATATGCATCAAAACTTTTCCATGAATGCAACATAGTTAGTTGTTGTATCATGCTTTTTGGTTTATTAGTAGGTTTATGCTTTGATTTGTGATTTGGTGGTTTTAGTTGGTGCTGTTTTCCTTTTGTCTCCGCCTTTTCCCAGTTATTTTGTCAGCTAGTTTCTAGTTTCAATTTCTCCAAACTTTAGCTGTTTATTGAAACCGCTTTTCCTCCCTTGGAATTGTATTGGTTCACTGCTGTTATCTCCACCTAGAATTTTTACTCCCAACTCTCCTGATTTGTTGAAAGTTGTGCCTACCCCTGACCTTCCCCCACATATAAGTCTTTATTTGCCCCTTGATCAGGGTCCCAGGAGAGGAAAAGGGGAAGTTTGCCATCAAATAAAGTTTCCCTGGGACCCATGTGCGCTGCCTGTGTTTTATATTGCGCTGCCTGTGTTTTATATTGCGCCGAAACAATTGACAACTGGGATTCAACGGAGCTCCAGGGGGAACCTGCCGCCCTCCTTCTCTTGTCATCAGCTAGCCGGGAAGCGGCAGTTAGTGGGAACAATCAGTGGATTGAATACAAAATTGGGCCAAAATATTTAGACATATCCCTGGTCTCCTTCTAAAATAAATGATGCAATGAAAGAAAGAATATTATAAAATAATATTTAACTCTCCTTGGAGGACCGTATTTCATTCAAGTCTCTCCAGGAGCCTACATAGAGATATTACACTCTTCCTCTCTTACCATTTCTAGCTCCTCTCTTCTATCATATCTCCTTCACTTTAAAATTTCACCTGTAGAGGATAGTAATTAAATAACCACCTACAACGTTCTGTCATGTTTTATGATATCATTAGGATTTCCCATCAGAATTGATTAATTACTAAAAATTGCTAACCATTTTTTGTAGGTGATACTTCTGAAAATAAATCAGATGATTATTTACACTGCTGCTACATGATAATTATGTTCCATTTTGTAAGCTTTAATATATAAACTACCATGCCTTTGCATGCATTATGTGAAATATTTTAGTTTATATTTTTCTCTTAAAGAATACCTTGTAATTGTTCAATAAACTTAAGCTACAAATTATTCCTGAAATATGTGAGATATAAAAAAATCAAAATTTTTTGTGCTGCTGATTAATAAAGATGCATTAGTGAAAAAAAAATTAAGTGGTATAAAGATAGAGTTCAATTACTTCATTTACAAACTATATTATGGTACTTGAGTCTCATATCACGTAGGTGTAGTGATGCACACTGAGATAAGCAGTTTGGAGCAAGCATACTAATTGTTCTTAAAGTGCTCCAAGTTCGCCATAAAACAGTTTAAAAAACCACTGTATACTAGTTAATTGGAGAACATAAGCAGTGCAGCAAGTATTAAAAAATAAAAAGAATACGAACAAGAAAGCTGTGGAGTCAAGATTAAGACAAGCAGCTCACTCACTTTTGTAGTGAGCAAAACAGGCAACATGCAGATATTAACACTGTTTATTGGAAATTAAAATAAATATTTAATTACTGATTTGAATAGTGGAGGAAAAAAACGACCAAACAAACAAACAAATACAACAACAAAAAATCTCTAAAAACCACAGGAAAAAAAGAAACTATATTTATACCTTTTATCCCCTTTTCTACCTAAAAAATGTATTTTCTAAATAACACAAAAGGCTCAGATTCACTCCAAGCACCTGTCCTCTACACCCTGTTGTGATCATAGATTTCACTCAGTTGATTCAGCAACTTCACCAAGTCAACAGGTGGCACTGGCCTGGTTGGTGGGGGTTGCAGTCAGGATGTAGCAACTTCTCTTGACATCTCCTTCCTTCCCATTCTTTTCCTATGCTCCAACACACGTGCTCCACAGGACTCACTCTCACTGGGGTGCTCCAGTGCGGGCTCACCAATGAGTTGACATGCCTTTGGAAGGTATGCCTACCCTGTCATGTACCCACCTCCTGCTCTATCTTGGTGTTCCCTTTGTTGTTTTTTTTTTCCTTCTTCCTTTCTATGCAGTATTTTCTGACCTTTCTTAAAAATAGTTTACAAAGACCCCGCCAAGTCCTCTGAGGTTGGGTCCACTGCAGACCCTGCTGGAACTGGCAATGTGTTGGAAAGGAAAAACCCTGACCTCTTCCTCAGGGTTTTACTCCTGCTGCAGCCAGATGCAAAAACATTTCCTTATGAATTCAGTACACCTTTCACTTGACAACCTCTGACCCTGAAATGGCTACCTTGATAAAGAAGGGAACAATGCTGATTATTGTTCATCTTGAATTAAGAAAGGCTTTTGACATGGTCTTCATGGAGAAGCTGAAAAAATAGTGACTGGATGAGCAGAACCTCACAGTGGATTGAAAACTAGTTGAACAGCTGTGTCCAGAGTGATGATGAGCAGCAATTCTAGCTGGAGACTACTAGTCAAGTGGTGTACCCTAAGGGTAAATGCTGTTTTAAATCTTCATTAGGGAGTTGGGTGCTGGGGCAAAGTGATCCCTTAAGTACTTGGCTAATGACACAAAACTGGGAATGAGTTCATCATACACAAGAGGGTCTTGTGACTGTCCAGAAGAACTTCAGCAGGCTGAAGAAATGGGCTAACGGGAATCTTACAAGGTTCAACATGGGAAAGTCCTGCACACAGGAAAGACCAGCCCCATGCATGTGTATAAGTTGGGGATCAACTAGCTGGAAAGTAAATTTGGACTTTGAAGTCCTGATGGACAGTACTCTGAGCAAGACCAGGTTCCCTGGACAAAAAGGCCCATGGTATTCTGGGATGCATTAGATAAAATACTGGCATTAGTCAAGGGAGATGATCCTTCCACTCTACTCAGCTCTGATGACATCACAGTGGACTGCTGTGTCCAGTTCAGGGCCCCTCAATACCAGAGTGGCATGGATATACTTCAGAGACAGCAAAGGGACAAAAAGATGATTAAGGGATAGGAGCATCTATCCTATGAAGAACGGCTGAGATGTCTAGGACAGTTCAGCCAGAAGAGAAGGCTTGTGAGGAGATCTTATTAATGTGTCTAAATACACAAAGGGAGGATGAAGTCAGCATCTTTTGAGTAGTTCCCACTAACAGAACAATAGGCAATAGCTACAAACTGAAACACACAAGTTTCCTAAGGAATATCAGGAAACTTTTTTTTTTCTGCTGTGATAATGTCTGAGCCATGGTACAGAGAGCCCAGAGTGGTTGTGAAGTCTCCATGCTTGGAGATATTCAAAGACCATTTGAACACTGTCCTGAGAACTGGACTTTAGGTTCTTGAGCAGGAAGTGGGACCAGATTACCTCCAGTGGTCCTTTGTAATATCAACAAATTTGTGAGTCTCAGAATCTGTTTTCAAGTGGGTTTTGAAGATGGAAAATTAGGCCAAGATTTATACTCAGGTTCATGGGTTAAAATTGTTTTCTGATGGCTGGTGTCTTATAAGACTGAACTATTTATTTAATATTTGGAATAGGAGGGAAGTGTGAGTTAGACATTTATTAAAACATAGCTTGGAGTGACATAAAATGAAAATTGGCCTGTGAAGCAGGTGATTTTTTGGGTCCTATACAGAAAGCTAAACAGTCACTTGCTGACCTTTAGATTTTCACAATCATGTGACAGACAGAAAAGTTAAAAGCTTTACCAATGGGAGCAAGAATTCAGGATTATCTGACTGTTTCCATTTCATTCATTTGTTGACATTTTCCCTGCTCATGTCAGAATCTTCAGATTATGTTTGAGAAAGATGCCTTTTTAAATATAATATCATATAACTGAAACAGAGCTAGAAAATGTTTGTGGGGGGAGTTGATGGAGTTCATGATCCCTGGCCACAGCAAAGGACCTTGAATATAAAAACATCATCCAGTCATGCAAGCAATATTGGATTTGTGTCACAAGCATAAAATATTTAAAGAAAAATAATAGAAAATCACAGGCAATTCCAGCATAGTGTACATGGACAGTTTGGCAGTTCTAAAATTTACAGCACTATGGTTATATCTATGTGGGCATAAACCAATCAAGTCATTCTACTGCAGGTGTCACAACGGCTTTACAGGGTGTTTAAAAAGGAATATGCAACAAGGGCATATTTTCCATAAGGAAAGCCATAAATAAGAAAAAAGCAATTTTTTTGAAGAAAGAGTAAAATTCATTTAGGCTGTCAAAACACATTTACTTCTCTATATTTCATTTTTTACATTGTGCTGCATAGTCACTGTTTGTTGAATTATTTGGATATTTTTTCCTTGAATATCCTTTCCTAATAGGCCATTAGATATATTTATTACTCTTCAGAAGCCAGGTTGCTTCTGAAAGTCTGCATAATATGAATTCATTTTCAGTTCTGTGTATGCAAACTTTTAGTGTTATCAGTCACATTCAAAATTATATGGGGTTTTTTGTGCTGTTTAAATTATATAGTCATTGAACTGAGGTTTCCAGAATCATGTGTTCACAAAGTAAATCAATCAAGAAATCAAGAAAGTACTGTCACAGTATAAATTATACGTTAAAGTAGTGAAAAGAGGAAGAGATGCAAACCTAAGGTGGGTAAAGAACTAAACTCACACATGTTGAACCTAATTTCTGATTGGACAAGTGTACAGTGGATGAATCAAAAGAAACAAATTCTGAAGTACCTACCTGCTCCATTCCTGGACTTGTTCAAAACCAGGTTAGATTGGTTCTGAGCAACCTGTCTACAGAAAGGTGTCCCTGCTTGCAGAAGGGAGATTGGAACTAGGTGGTCTTTAAGGTCCCTTCCAGCCCTGTCATTCTAATATTCCATGATCATTCTGCAATTACATTTGCAGCAGGTAACACTGATAGTAATAATACTGAAGTCATAATTTCCTGCACTGGAGAGAACAAAGAAAGAAGCTATTTGGCATTAATATTTTTCCTTTCACTGAGGTTCCACACTGCCAGAATAATGCAGAGAAAAAGGAATTCCTTTTCAAATTTAAACAGCCTAAAACATTATTTATTTACTTCCAAACACTTTAAATATTTTTATAAGTTCTATTGCATTCTTTTCTCACACCTAAATCATCTTTTGTTCCATACCATTTTTTTCAGTCATATTACGCAGTCTGTCTCAGCATGCATTTCAGCCTTTCTGACAAAAATTAATCTCTTTCAGAACCCACTCAATCAGGCATCTCAGTGGCTAATTTGACTTATCCAAAACTTATATGTAATGTCCTTTTCTTAGACAAAAGCTCTTGAGGCTTACTGGACTTAGTTTCTTTCCACATCTGTGAAAGCAAGTGTTGCTATTTGTCCTTGGAGAAAAATGAGAGACATCAACAAGCAAATGGATCCCAGTTGTTCCTTCTTTTTTTTCTTTTTTAATTTGTCCTTCACCCTCACTACTTCCTTGGTGTTAACTCAGGTTAAAATTGTATATAAATCAAATATGAAATAATTATGGAAATCAATGCATGAGTTCCAGGTTATTCATTGAGGCTCTACTAAGGTACTATTCCTAAAGATATTAATAGCCTAATAATCCTCAGAATAAAAGATTCCTCAGTTCTCATTCCAAACACAGTTATTATCAATGTGATTTTTGACCAGTCTGTCTGAGTTTACTGTACTGTTTCTGAATGAAGGTAGAAACAAATACAAATGTAGAAACAAATGTATACAAATGTAGAAACAAATCTTGTCTGGGATAGCTGTCATATGTCCAGAGTGGCTATTTTTATTTTTCTTTTTGTCTCTCTGTCAGGTTTAGTTTTTTGTTTGTTTGTTTGTCTGAGTTTTATTATTTTTATTCTACCATCACTTATTTTTTTCATGTTAAGTAGTTTACACATAAACCATACACAATTTTTTAATGGTTGATGATAAAAGCCAGGTGTACTTCTTCCCTGCTGAATGTCTCAGGAAATCATGTTCTTTGATTTAACACTTCCTTTCTCACACCAGGAAGTTTGCAGTTTTGTTGTCAGTGGGAAGAGGGGAACCAAACTATAGCCCCACATGAGAACTTCTTGACTGGCAGAAGGTGAAATTTTGACTAGGGTTTGGCTATGAGGATCCTAGTTAGGACTACAATTTTTCACTTCTTGAATGACCGCTACAGTCTTATTTTTAGCTCTTACTTGAGATTTCTTCTCCCCAAACTGAACTTGAGAGTTACACATGCATTCTTCTATGGAGCTTTTGTATTGCCAGCTAGTCCTTAAGAGCACTTTCAAAATGCCAACCACAATGGACTGGCAAATGGAAATGGAATTTCATCTAGTTTCTACATTATAATTGGGCTTGTCCACTAAAAACAGATTTGCTTATGCAGTGATAGGTTTAGAAATGTAATAAGCAGAGGCTTAAAAGCATTCTCCCATCATATGAAGTGTTTAGATTCTAGATCATAATTTTTTAAAAACAGAGATCAAATGTCTACCATCTACATAAATTTTGCTTTATCTTCTGATCCATGTCTTTTGGGTACCCTATATTCCCTTCTTCTTTGTGGTAAGTGTAATGACACAAAAATATCTGGATATTTCAAAGTAGTTTGAATTTAACAATTACTGGCCTCAATTGAAATTTCTTATAAGAACTGTTATTATAAAAGAAAACAAAAACCAACAAAAACAAAAAACCCTCACAATACTACATAATCACTAGGGACATCAGTATTAGACTTCTGTAGAGAATATAAAAATCTACTGTACTAGTTTCCACATTTCTTCACTTTTTAATATTTTTTTTTCTGTTTTATTCAGGAAAAAAAATGAAATATATACCTGAGTTTTGGTTGCATTAGGTTTTTCCTTCTGTTCCTTTTACTTTTTCTTCTTTTTTTTTTTAATTACAAAGTAAGGGTAAGTTCCATTTTTATGCATGGAGTTGAAAAATTGTGGGTACAGACAATTCTCTTAGTGTGTTTCAGGCTATGCTCTTGTATAGAATTAAAGAAAGCTAAAGTTATGAGCAAATGAGCAAAAATTAGAGCAAAAATTAGCCTGCACAATGTCACAGAAGTCCAGCTGAGTATGCACCAGACAATTTGTCTTGCTATTACTCACATCTCATCTACAAATACAAACACTCTTGATGACTCAGCAGCCCTTAATAAAAGTCCTATTGTGTCTACTGTGTCACTCCAAAGGGAACTGCACAATCAATGGAAAAGAAAAATGGCGAAGGACTGGATTATTTGACCGTTGAACACATCCAAATCACTTTTTGTTTTGCCCATTTAGACCCTTGTTGCAGAAAAAGTATATTGTATGCAGTATAAAAGGAGATTCACCATGAGAGCAGATTGTGCTCTCCCAGTGTTGGGACATACATAAAAATTAATTTCTCCTAACCTTTTCTCTCGTGTTTCAGAGGAGAATCCAAATTTTCTGGACTTTTATCAAGAAAATACGCTAATTGTAGTTTTCATCTCCATGTCAAAAATAACTTGAGTGAAAGCTGATGAGACTATCTATTGCTTCTCAGATACTTAACGTAATTTGTTTAAATGGATTAAAGTCATAAGGTCTGAAAGAAGTAATGGGAAGATAATTTCCTTTATCAACGTTAGTTTGAAACACCAGACCTGATGGTGATGAACGTTCCCAGCATTCTTCACTTGTTGCTTTATTACAGGGAGACAAATCTGTAAAAAAGGGCAGTTAAGTTGAATGTCAAATGCATAAGTACACTATTAGCACATTAATTTGTCCTTTATTTTTTATATTTAATGCTGAGTTTAAAACATGGGATGCATTTTATTGATTATTTTTATAGAACTTTTAAATATTTAAAGATTCATAATGATGAAATATCTGGTTACTGGTTTGTTTTTTGGACTGGTGCTAGTGAAGGTATTGGCATGACAAGTGTGCAACAGTATAATAAAATTCATTTATGCGTATTGGAAAATAATGTATTTCAGAATCCATATCAGAAGCAAATATTAAATAAATAAAATGTGATGGAATATAAGATTGTTTTATAAATTAGCCAGCACCCCATTCTGAAACCAAAACTGAATAAATCTCACATTTGTATCAGCTTTTAGAAACAATCTTTGCAGTGTTTCAGCTTCTTATAAACCATTAGCAAGGAATGTGACAAAATTAAATTAATAACAATTAAAAAAAACCCAAGAAAACCTGATTTAACATAACAGTAGTAATTTATTTTTGTCTTTGATGACAGCAGGTCAGATGCAGAGTACTGCAAGAGATGAAGCAAAACAAATGAGAAAGCATTTCTGTGACATTCTACATTTCACTGACTCTCCCACTTATTACTGAGCAGGTTGATATCCTACAGCTAAAGATTCAAATAGTGCAACACATTTTGAGTTTTGTTCATAGGAAAGATTTTACTTCACATGAAATCAACATGAAAAGAAGGCATTTGAATTCGAGTTAAATTTGTTTCAACTGTCTAGGTTTATCTTTCTAGATTTTTACAAGTTGACACCATAGGACATGGTTTTTAAAATACTATTCTGGTATTTCAAATACTGTTCGGGAACATACTCAGAATTCATTGTTCAGATGAGAGAAGATCACTGAAACAACAATATTTTATTACTTACATATCTGAATTTTTCCCATATGGCTTTAATTTACGTTAAATAGAACATAATCCAGAAAACATAAAAATTATAACATATACATACCTATATATATATATATATATATATATAATAGGGTGCTAAGGCTTCTTTTCCAGAGATTATTTCTCTTTTAATTAAAAAAACTTGCATTGTCTTTGGCATTTAAATAAAATTAAAATTAATACCTATGAAATAATATACATAGGTAATATCAAAAAGTAACTAAGAATACAAGATACTCATGAATAAAATCTAATTATCATTTTCAAAAAGGCTGAACATCTCTCCCTCAATGAATAAAACCTTTGCATACTAGTCTCATAAGTTTCTGAACATTTCTTATTGATTTATGCTTTCATTTCTTGCATCAAAATGTAACAACGGTCAAATCCAAATTACTTAGCCAACTAAGACTTTCAATCCATGCAACACTATTATACTAGTGGCGGCTTGTTAATATTTTTTTAATTGGTAACATGATGTGTAATTTAGAACTGACATTTGAAGTCAGACTACGTAAAGTGCCTTATTTCTTAGAGATACTCATAATCCTGAATACTTCACCTGATCCAACTCAAGAAGTTTGATTGTCTCTGCAGGATATGTAGACGAGCAAGTTATAAAAGGCAGGTCCTGCTTGACCAACCTAATCTCTTTATATGACAAAATTACCTATCTAGTGGATAAGGGAAAGGCTGTGAATGTTGTCTACCTGGACTTTAGTAAAGCCTTTGGCACAGGATTCTCCTGGGGAAACCGGCAGCTTGGACAGGCTCACTCTTCAGTAAGTAAAAAATCTGTCTGGATAGGACAAGAGGAAAAGGCCTCAAGTTGTGCCAGAGGAGGTTTATATTGTATATTAGGAAGCATTTCTTCACTGATAGGGAGGCCAAGCCTTAGAACAGGCTTCTCAGGGCAGTGGTTGAGTCCCTTATCTGGAGGTATTTAAAAGATGTGTAGATGTATTACTTAAATGCATGGTTTAATGGTGTACTTGGCAGCATCAGGTTAAAGATCGGACTTGACAATCTTAAGGGTCTTTTCCAACCTGAGTTATTTTGTGGTTCTGTGGGATTTTTTCCTCTACATTCATCTTGCTGTATTCTATTAAATCAAGAAATTAAATTATGCTTATAAAGATTATACATCTACAAAGCTGCATGCTTGAACAAAGCCATTTGACTTTATGGATGTCTGTTCTATTAATGACTCACTTTTTTCATGCAGAAGAAAAGATTTTCCTAATTATGAAATAAATGAATCTAGATAGTGATTAATTTAGGTGGTATTCTCACACAAACTGCTATTTGAAATTATCATTTTTCATTTGTTCCCTGAGACAATAATTGTGTTAATAACTATGTAAGTGAGATTTCCTCTTTGTATGCTTCTATGGAAGGAAACTGTGTTGAACAGCTGTTTTAATAAAAGCCCAAATCTTGTTTTGGTTGATTAAGACAGCATGATTTTAATAGTTCAGAGAGTAAGAAATAAATAATTATGACAACATGCTGCAGTTACTGAATTTCTTATGACAGGTTTGTATATAATTTCTCCTTTTAATAACACTAAAAGTTATCACTTACATTCGGATATGTGATTCATGGCCATGAGGACCACATCTACGTCAGTATGTAGCAAAATACAATTTTATCAGGTAATAGAGCCAAGAGAGGAAGATGAGAAAATGGCAATCACTCTGTGTGTTTCATGGGCATTTACTCTGTCCCAGCTTACTTTGGTCTAGGAGGTAAACTTAGAAGCTGGAGTGCATTACACGAGTCCCTGGAATGCATGCAGGGGTTTAGTTTCTGGCCAGAAAGATTTTAATGATTTCCTGGCTGGAACCACTCCACTGTGGGAATCATAGGAGACAATTAGGAGATACACTTCAAAACAATTGTCCTGATCCAAAACTCAAATACTAAAGGAGAATGATTCAATGGCATTAAAACAGCTCACATACACATTTTCTACCCAGTTTTCTGACAGCATCAAATATTAGAGAGTCATGGACTGAATACACAAGCACAGCACTCACCCTCCTTTATCTCTTGCTCCAGGACTAACCTCCCAGTTGTGTGTGCTTTCTGGTGAAGGAGTAACATCACTAAACAAAAACCTCCTCATACACGGATTTATAACACTGCTCTGTTTGGAATACATAATGCAAAACATGGCAAAGTTTAATTTTCTTTTCCCTTTTCACTTCTGAGAAACTGTTCTTTGTTTATGTTCTCTGCACGCATCAGTGTATTGCATGACTCTTGTAAGCTTTTGGTAGCACATGTGCTACTGTGTTTGACACAGAGAATTCCATTTGTCTCCAGTGGACTATTGAAGGGCACATCTGAGCCTGGCCAGGATGCTGATACTACCTCTGGGAAAAGACTTCAAAACGGAAAAAAAAAAAAAAAAAGAGAGAGAGAAAAAGGAGTGAAGAAACCAAGAGCAATAAAAACATGCAACATGAGAGGAGGGCAAACAGATGCTCCACACACCAGAACAAAGATTTGCCTGTAGTCCTTGGAGAAGACTATGCTGAATCAGGTTGCTCTGCAGCTTTTGGAGAGACAGTCTAGAACAGGTGGATGTGTCCTGAAGGAATCTCAAGCCCTTGGAGACCCTGTGCTGAAGTGGAGTCCTTCAAGATCTGTCATCTATGGAGGGAAGCCCCTGCAAGGGTAGGTTTTCTGGCAGGACTGTAGAAGACACATGCTAGGTCAGTCTGTTCCTGAAGGACTGCACCCCATGCTGGAGCAGTTTATGGAGAACTACAGCCTGAGGGACAAACCCACACTGGAGCAGTTCATGAAGGGCTGTATCCTGTGGGTCATCATGCTGCAGCAGGGGCAGAGTGTGAGGAGGAAGGAACAGAAGAGAAAGTACATGATGAAGTGGACACAAGCCCAATCCCCATCCCTCTGTGCTACCTGTGAGAAAGAGGCAGAAGAGCCAGGACTAAAGTTCTGCCTGGGAAGAGGAGATTTAAGGGAAAGGTGGTTTCAGTTGATTTTATTTCTCACTTTCTTACTCTGCTATTAACTAGCAATAAATTTAATTAATTTTCTGTCAAGTTGTCCACTTTGTCCATAATGGTAACTGGTAAGTTTGTCTCCCTCTGCTTTTTGACCCATGAGCCTTTAGTCTAATTTTCTCCCTCTTTTCTGTCAAGGAGGGAAAGTGATAAAATGGTTTAGTGAGCACCTGGTGGTCAGTCAATTTGACAACAATAGGCAAAAGAAAATATTTTCTTTCCCTTTGGGCAGCTAAACATACAGGTCATATAATCCTCCAGAGGTTTAACACCCACAGCTTGAAGTTAATTTTCTTTCTATATACTAAGCAACTTCATATATCATGTCATGCATTTATTTTAACTTTCTTCATGCTCTTTACTTTCAATTTCTTTTTCTCATCACATTTTTGTCATGTGCTTGCTGTCAAAGATTATCAAAGAAGTCTGCTTTATAATTAAATCATGATAATATTTTTTCAGTTCTCATTGGTATATTTTTCCTCATAATCACCATTATCAATTGAGCTCATTAAAAGGAGAAATGCAAGAAACTTATCTGGTTTTCCATTTTAGTAAATTAGCCAATTCTTGTGGTCAGCTTAACCTAAGCATATACCCATGCTGATCACTGTTAGTACCCTATTTTGTACTTTCTTACTACAGTTGTTTCAGGGTTTCATATACCTGTAGTTCTGCTGGTGAAATTGTCTCATCATTACTCTGAGTGTTTAAATTGTAGGTGCATCTATGTGGGTTTGATATCCTACTTCCTCTTACTGAACTTAGGAACCTACTCAATATAGTTCTTGGTTTCTAGAGAGGTATTCAAAAGATTGAACAGGTAGGGTAAACCTCACTGAGTGCTGATTACAACAACAGTAACAACAGAATGTAAATTCAGACATCTAGTTTTATGTTGACCTTTATGTAGACTGGATTCCTACTCTGTCTCTCTACATGGACACTTCTCTGAACTTATTGATATACCTTACAGTAAAATACAGCAATTGCAATAAAAGAAGCACCCTTCTGAACAAGATAAAGGCCAGGATGTAGCTCAGATAAGCTTTATGTTTCTGATGAAGGTGCCCAAGTAAGAAAAACAGTTGGATTATCAGTTCTATAAAGTAAATGCAGATACTTGAGGAACTTGCAAGGACAAATTGGCTTTCCCAAGCTTCCAGATTTTGTCACAGTACTTACAGATATACTATGAATATAGAAAGATGACACAATAACTTTCTCACTACAAACTGTTTGTACAGACATTTTTCCTCTTGGTACTATTTCTGGGATAATGCAGTAATTTTGCAAGAGGAAAATGACAAAAACCCCACATATTTCTTAAATAGTGACAAACCTTTGGTATTGGTTTAATTTAGTACTACAGCTTCGACTGTGTTTTTTTGCAGAATGTAGGCTAATAATATCTGTGCATTGCCAATGCCTGGAAGCCATGAGAAAAAAGGAAGTCCTATGTCCAAATGCAGACATTCTGGTGTCATCATGCAGGCTTTCATGGCTTTGTAGCCCTTGTATAGACTTTGTACCATTATGAAATACTTAGTATTCCTTGTTCAATCTTACAATATTCTTATCCAGCTGATTGTGTCTTGCTAGGAAGACACAGAGCGTTTCTACAATGTAGGGCAGAAGCACAAGTAGTCAATAAGCGATTGGGCATAGGCAGAAGCTGTTCCTTCATAATGAAATATGAAAGGATAAAGTCAAAAATAAATTACTCCCAATTCGTTTTTTCAAACAGAATCTTAGTCTTATTACTGCAGAGTTTTAATATACTCCAAAAGAGCCAGAAGTTTATAAAATGGAGCAATGAATTCATAACCTCAATAAAAATTTATAACCCATGATATAACTCTTGACTTGTACTACTTTTTTATTTTTTTATTTTGGAAACAAAAAATTTACAATGTTTCTCTGTTGCAGTACAGCTAGTCTGTAGCTGAACAAAATAAATCTGGCCTTCAAGAATCCAGTTCAGCTGACCTAGCTCATTCTAGAAAAGAGGTAACAGAGACCTCAGCCAAACCTGCTCAAGCTTAGATGCAGACACACCACTGCCCAGAGAGCTGGGTGGAAAGAGGCCCAGGAGTTTCAAAGCCCCCATGAAAAGGGCAGCCATAATAAACTCACTGCTGTTTGCCGATGATGATCAGTGTGCTGTGCCGTGGGTCTGTCTCCAACCCACGGCCTCACATAACATTTTTCAAGTATGTTATAATTTAACGTTATTAGAGATGTAATGGAACAAAAGTCTTCAATTAGAATTTTGTCTCATTGGTTAGACAGTAACAGATGAACATCAAAGTCACAGCTGGAAGTCTTCATGTATTCAATTCAGCTACCACTTTGCACATGATAACACTCTCTGGATAGCTTGATAAACAATTTCAGTTACAAAGGATCATGGACACAGACACAATATTCACTGCATGACTGGGTTTTTCACAGAACATTTTTTTTATCCCTGCCTTGCCAGGATTTGGCAGAACTTCATCTAGAGAATTTGTCAGGTTGTCTGTTTTAAAGGGAATTTTTTATAAGCAGGACCAGAGGTAATTAGAAGTGGAAATGAAACATTTATTGATTTTACATCAAGATAAGCTATTTATATGTTTAAAAGTAGTGAAGAGAAAGGGTTCTAATTTAAACAAATCTCCTATAATAACCTCAATCATATTAAGACATTTTATCAATGGAGAACAAAGTAGACTCTGAAAGTGGTTTTGTGTTGCCTTTTTTTCCTTTAGAAGTGCATCACCATGAATTGAAAAACTTCAAAAATGTATTTAAGAATTGTTTATAGTATAATAAATGAAATTTTAGTCAAATTCTCTTTTGTGTGAGGTATCAGAAAACATATTGGATAGAAAAAACTGAAGAGCTTAAAAAAATGTGTACCTGAGACAGTTTTAGTTGCTTCTAATAAACTGTAAAGTACTATTTAATTATTATTTTGAAATAAACATTGAATTAATAAGATAAATGTTGCAACTTACATTGTGACTTTCCTGTTGTTGCAGAGACATGTTTCTCCTAGATCTGAAATTATCTGTCATCTTGTAAGACTTGCCATAGCTCTTGTCCAAGTAGGGTTAATAGTTTGGTGTTTTGTGATAGGAGATTAAGAGAAAGTTTAGAAAAAAGTTTGGGTCAAGATTTTTTCAGATGTATGTAAGGTAAAGGAACATAAAGCTGGAGGAAAATACTCATTCTGATGTCTCTTCCATATTTTGTGGGGTAGGTTTTTTCTAATAATCTCAGACTAGCCTTATCAGGCAATTCACACAATGGGGCATATTGTGAGCTCCTAGTTATTTAATTGTCCTGGAACTCTTGAAAGGAGCTTTGAGTAATACAAATTACTCTAAACTTGTCTTTGAGGAGCTCCTTGATGATATATGGATGACTGACATTTATTTAATGCTGTACTTTTGAAATGTCATGTGTGAACTTGATTCCCACATGCACTCATCTAGGTCAGTTCACTCTCACTTAAACAAATTTCAAAGCTGCTTCTATGTCACTGACTTTTTCAACTGAATCAGTGAAGGAAAAGAACAAATACAAGAAACAAACTTGGTATAGCAGAAGCAAATAGGCTGCTTCCAGGCTTTACCTTCAGCAGCTTTGCCGTTTGCTCTTAACACATTCACTTCCACACAGGTGACCCTATGTTCCTCTGGCATATTCCAAATCTTTTCTTAAGTTCTTTGCCAAAAACTAAATATTTCCTCATTTGCTTTATGGATTATTCCTTGAAAGTCTCATGTGATCTTCATTTCTGTAGTATTTTGATTCATATTCTTTGTTTGCCGCCATGGTCCAAGACAAGAGCAAAGAAATTTAAAAGGATTATCAGTAGGCTACATTCTGCTCTTTGAAGTCCTTATCATTAGTAAAGAAATTATTTTGGCCTTAATTAGGTAAGTTATATACTCAAAGTTGATTTGTTTTCAGTTCACAAGTAATTGGAACAGGCATCTTCAAGTGACATACAATACTAACAGTATTACATAATTATGAAATTCTGACGTCGTTTCTTGGGGGAAAGAAAATAATTCCCTTTCCTATCCAGACACATTATCATTTGGTTCTCAAGCAAGTTTTTGTTTGGATTCTGTTTGTGATATCTCTTCAATCTACCTTTCACTTCCAAGTACTAGTCATAACATTCAGGTTATAATGTTTCCTGTTGCATATGTAGGTAGGCTAGTCCATACTGAAACAGATATATAAATCTCTTAGAAACTCAGTGAAGTTTCATGTAGTTTACAGTAACACTGCAATGTGATAGTCACAAAATTCTGCAGGACACATGGATCTGAATGAGCAGGTGCTATAAATAGAAACACAAACAGATTTAACAGAGTTAGTTTATCATATATTTATTTATATATAGACTAGAACCATTGTACACTAACACATTTTCTTCATACTGTTATCAAAAATCAACCATACACTAAAATCAGCAAAGCAGTAACTTTGCCCGCAGGGTTTTGTGGTATTTCAATGTATTACCAAGAAAGATTAACTAAGTATTATTTAACATTTGTAAACAATTATGCAATTTTTGTCTCATATTCTCACATAAAAAAGTTATATGTAATACAGGGAAAACAACTTACACATTCTAAAACGTAATGAGGCTGAAATTTTATGTCCTTTTCTTATAGTGATATAAATGGCACAATTACATTCTGTGAGAATACAGGTACTCAGTAGACTTGTATGCTTGGATGCTTTCCAGGAAACTAGTTCCTTTTTATTATTACATATAATTAAAATATAAAGATTAAATAACTTTTCAAAAAAGGAGCAATTTTACATACCAAATATGGAGTCTGTTTCACTACAAGTTCTTATACACTTTTCACTGTGAAACATATAGTCTGTAAAAAATACCTATACTGAACTGCAACAGTATTAAATTCTTAGATCTCATAGAATCACAGAATACACTGAGTTGGGAGGGACCCACAAGGATCATTGAGCCCAACTACTTGTTGGACACCATCCTCAAGAGTCACACTGTATGCCTGTCCAAACAATTCTTAAACAAGGGCAGGATGGTGCTCTGACCATTTCACCTTAAATTTTTAAACATTTATCTTTAAAAAAAATCATATTCATATCTATGAAGCCTTTATCAAGTTCTTTCTGTAAGCATATTCATAGTAGACAAGAAATACCTGTGCCCTTTAAATGCATTTATATGTGGTGTCATATTATGTAAAATGCATTTGATTACCTTAAATTGGAGATGTGCCAGAAACTGATAATCTCGATAGGAGATTTAATTTACATAAAGTTGACTGAGGTTTGATTAATACTAGTCTGTCCTAATGTTGCTGTATGGAAAAGAATGACAGTCTGAAGGAGATGGCTTTTGGAGTGATTATCATATCCTGTATTAATAAGTCTACATAAATGATAATTTTAAAGATCTTTAAAAGCTGATTGGATTATGTTCTGTGCTAGAAGGTGATGGATAAAGGAATCCATCCAGTTTATATATTGTACTACCTTTGCTTTGAACATTTAAGGAACTTTACCAATCAGATAAAAAATAGAGAATCATATGACTAATTGTAAAATTTTAGGAAATTGTCTTTTTTTTTAACAATAATTGTTCTTGGATTGTAAGAAGGAATTACTTCATATGTCCTCAAGATAATGTTGCAATAGATTTGATGGAACCATTATGAGTAGCTTCTATAACTTTACATTTCATTTGAAGTTTAATAGTACTCTGAGTGTTTTTTGTGGAGATGAAAATTGTTTATACGAACATTCCAGAAGCATTTATACAATCTGTTCTCAGTTATAGACCTATAGCTACTCAGACATGCTATTTATAGCTGAATACAGCCTTGAAACTTTTTAACATTAGCAATATTTGACCTGAGTAGAGAATAGGTTAGAATGGGATCATGCTGATGCTTTAATAACCTTTCTGGTATTTAAATGCTGTAGCTTGACCAATTTGTTATGTATTAGAATGGAAGAAAGGCTGAAACCTAAGGAAAATGGCTTGACATTTAGATACTTTAATGTTTTCTATCAATGTTAATATCGCTATCAAACAGTCATCCCTGATGTCATTTAAAAATGAAGTAATGCTTATTAATTACAAATGTTGTTTAATCTGTTCTAGTTACTAAAGGTTAGGTGTTCTTATATTATTTACTATGATTAATTCTAAATCTTCAGAGAAGCAAAATCTTTCAGAAATTAAATGAAATTTAAACAGGATTTTAACCCTCACAGGCTTCTAGATCCCTGGAAATACTGTTCAAAGAATACAAAAAAAGTATTCTACATTAAACATTCTGCATCTGTTGCTTTGAAATCTCTAAAACTCTATTTTTAAATCATGTAAAGATCCAAATGTTCAGTTCAAGTGTATAAAAAAGGCAACATATGATTAATTAAATGTATCTTGGAAAGAGAATTCATGCTGGGGAAGAATATGAGTTCTTTTCCAGTATTAATTTCTGTAAATTACATCATGGTTTGGAGACAGATTGGAAGCACTTTTTGATTGTAAAAATAATATAATTTGATAGTGAACATCTAGAATGTTAAAAGATATGTTTGTGTAACACGAGAAAAGCTTAAAAACTGAAGAAGGAATTCCTAGTAAAGCAAATCATAGACTTTGTTTCCTTACAGATGATAGCTATATAAAAATATATCTATAGCCATTTGGAATGCAATGCGATTAAAATAAAAGTGATTCTAAAATACTGCAGTGTGAATTTTGACTTCAAAGCAGTATATGCCATGCACAGACTATATAAACCAATGATCAATTTTCCTTTTCCTCCAATATTTGTCTCTTAGCATTGGAATTTTGAATGTTCAGAGAAAGATTGAGGACAACCAAGACTAGATATAAATACAATTCTGACACTATTGCTTTAACTTATAACTTTGTGAATGAAGAAATCTTACACTAGTAATTTCTAACATAATAACTCAAAATTTAAATATAGCTAGCTAATTTTTTTAGAGGATATGTTATTCTCTCAAGTTTCAGAAGCTCTCTTGTAGAAAAGGAGAAAACTACTCAAAAATCCTTTTTAGTTGTCTCTATGTTCCTAACTCTTGAGGGAATATACAAAAATATGGGTTTAGGTCATGTCTGAACATTGAGCTTCTACTTATTTATATATAATAGATATACTTCCTGACATCATTGCAGGTTTCTGTAAGGGTGTTACTCAGAAGTTGATGTTACTCAGAAGCCACAAATTTACAGGTTTGGTTTTATCAAAGGCTAGTGCCAGCGTGAAAAGCATGGTCTCTTGGTAGCCTTTTCACCATGTCTGCAGCATTTTCAGGTAGTGGCTCCAAATAGTGCCGATTAACAGCTTACTACTACTGAAGAAAATCTTTGCAGGGGAATTGTAAGGTTAGAAAGCATCTGTTCATTTCATTAGCAGAATATTGACACTGAAGCTGCACAGAAAATTTAATAACAACTTTAGCTGATGCTATATATTGTGGTTTTAGATTATATTTACAAAATAGACCAAAGTTCTCTTCTCTTAGTATAAGCCTTTACTAAATCTTTTATCTAGATTTATAGTAGCTTTTTAAAAAACTGATTTGGGTTTTTTTTAGGTTTTTTTTTTTATATTATTACTATGTGATACCATCTAATCTCTCAGGCAACTGCCTAATTCCAGTTAACTTCCTAAAGGTAAACATTGCAATGATAGCATCTGACATTAAATTGGACTCATAAATGATCACAGAACATATGATGTAGCTCATGGCACATCAGAGCTTAGGAATGCTCAAATAGCATTTCAGAGCTTCAGGAAACCAGGATTTAGTGGAAAGAAATGCTATGATTTTGCTTCAGATCGAACATCCTACAGTATGACCTTGAAGGAAAATTATAGGTACATGACTGGACTAAAGGCAAAGAAAGTCTGTATCTAATGAGATCTCTCTAAATGTATTTATTTCAGGGTATCACTCAAGTAAACCTATTATTGCTTTCTATTTGGAGAGGTTACGTAGAGGACTACAACTTTTCATTTAACTTCCATTAGACTTTTTTTTAAGAAGCCTTGAGCCAAAAGGGCAAATTTTTTCCATCTAAGCTTCGAATGTTTTAGCAAAAGATACAAGCTAAGGAAAGGTTTCAAACACAAATATTTTTGTACACTCACTGGATTTGAACTGACTATAATGTCAGTGACAATTTGTAGGTGGGGAAATAAGGAATGGAAGTTAACCCTTCTTCATAAGGTCTAATAAGAACTGGAATTGTGCATCCAAATTCTACAGAAATACTTAAAAATATTATTGTCCTATTTTATAAGAAAGACACTTGATGTCTCTAATTTATGGCTCTTTTAAAAAACTCTATGTTCAGTATGGATTGTTTAGTGAGAAATAAGAGAAGTCAGGTTGTACTCTTGCCTTACACAGCTTTTCTATTTAAGTTTGCAGTCTAACTGCATGCAATAAGCTACTCAAGGAAATCTTTTCTCAAGGGTACTTTTGCATGACCTCTTTATTGCTGGAACTAGCTAAAAAGATATATTTGTTCATGAAATATAGGAGAAAATATGTGCTTTTTTTTTCTGAAGGTAAAAATGTAAACCAAATACGTGTTGAGTGTCCTCTTGTTCACTCATCACTAGAATCTTTATCTGTAGATCCTTTTGTTTCAAAATGGTTTCATTCTGGGTACAGATACATATGCAATTTAGATGCAGAAGTAATTATTAAATAACCATTAATTAATAAGAAATTTGAAGGACTAGAACAGAGGTATCTATGCTTGGGACTGAACTCAATGCAAAGGTTGTGCTCAAGCCCATGTCAGAATTATATATGCTTTAGTAGCTTCTGGACATTTCTTGTCTTATATTGATGGAAGCTCTGTTGAAATACAAGGCCTCAGTGAGTCCCTACCTTTCTTTAAGTAAGTTTTGGATTAAGAGAAGGGTTTACTTTTTATTTTCAATTCAGAGCACTATCTGACTGGCCAATCTAATCTGTGTTTTGTACTCTAGCCAGAGTTCAACTTGATAAATATATAATTGATTTATTTCCTGGAATGAATTGTAAATTTTTCACTCAACACATTTCTCTGACTAGGTTTGTTAAGCCATACTGCCTGTCTCATCTCAGAAGGCAGTGTGGTGACAAAAATAGACAAAAAAAGTCAATTTTGGCTAAGAAGAATCCTTCACTGCTCACAATTGCATTTTATTTGGATCTTCCACAATAGACATATTGAGAATGGGACTGTGTCCTTTTTCTACCTGGAAACTTAGATTCTGCAATTGTTTCTGCAATTTAGCACTAGCAAGTCTGTTCTGGGCCTTTTGTTTATTTACTTCTTTTCCATATAAAGGTAATAGAATAATTCTTAATCTGTGGTACTTCTGGGCTTTACAGTCTCACTGCTTTCTTAAAACAATACCTTTAAATACATATTCCAGCTGTCTCAAATAGTCCTTTTTTATTGAGGGGGAGCACACTAAATTTGTTAGCTGACAACATATTCTCTGTCTCCCCTGTATTTATAATTTGCCTTATTTTCCAGCTTAAAATTATTTGTAGATATTAATTGCTGTCTTACTGCTTCTTACAGACTCTAATAGTTATTAATTTTGCACTGCATATCCAGATTTTACATACTGCTGTTCTTTGTTCTCCTTCATTTACTTTTCCTCAAATAGCTTTCAGTCTATGAACCAGTTTTAATGTATGAGGTAATTACAATTAATTTTCATGTAATATTTCTTATCATGCAAGTGTCGTTCTTATTAAAGGGTATATTTTATCTGCCTTCCCTAATTTCCACTTTTATCTGAGCCCAGATCAAACAAGTTTTGGAAGATTTGCTGCTTATTAATCTGTATTGTGCATCAATCATGAAAATATATTGTCTTAATAGATTGTTGGCTTTCTTTATATGTATGCCTAATTTTAGTGCAAATTAAAAGTCTTTAGGAGGATAATGAGTCTTGGGGTTGGAATTTTAACTTGAAAATTTTGTACTGAAATTATTTTAAGCTTTGAAAACTGATTATATCAAAATTGAAACAAATTATTTTAACAAGCATAGGAAATTCATTGTCTCCTTAATAATTTTTAATACTACTAGATGCATGTGGAACGTAAATTTTTTGTTTATTCTTCTGGCTATTTTTCCAACCTACGAATGATATGTATCATTTGGCATGGCAAAATTAATGACACTTAATAAAAAATGTACATATTTTCATTTTTGTGTATTTTATTTTTAGCTAATGAAAATTACTTTTTTCTGAAACTATTTATTACATAGCAAATATGGAATCTGTATGATTAGCCAGAGGAAATACTTAAGTACATATATATTTTGATTGGTGTTCCTTCACCAGAAATAGGAGCTTCTTGGTACAGGCATCTGAACCGTAAACCTTTGCCTCTCTTAATAATCAGTGAAGAGAAAGGAACACTTCCACTATATAGATCACCTCCTCATGTAAACTCGTTCAACAGATCAAAGAAATGACTCTCTGAGAGATGTTTATTTCTCTCTGCTGATTTTAATAAGTAAGCTAAATCTATCATTGAGAGGTGTTTAAAGGTGACAGAGGTGAACATAATTGTTGGATTCTAGACCCAGAAGAGCAATGGAAAAATTCTTAACTGGTAACAAATGAGTTATAATTCTGTGAGTTTTCTCATAGGGAAAAAAAATCTAAACTAAACCCAAACAACATTCTTTAAGTTCTTAGTATTCAACAATAAACTAGCATGCTTGCATTAATGAAAATCTTGAACAGCATCAGACTCAGTATTGACCCCTAGAGTATGCTTCAAATTACTAACCTTGAACTAGACTTTGTGTCACATTCTGGCTCTGGTCACTCAGACAGTTTTCATTCCACCTTAGGGTCTGCTCATCCACCCCATATTTCAACTTTTCCATGCGGACCTTATGAATAAAAGTGTCAAAAGATTTAAGTAATTAGACAATATCTACTGCATCTCCCTGCTTCTACAAGGCCATTACATCACAAAAGTTTATCACATTGTTCAAGCATGAATTCCCCTTGATGAATCCATACTGACTGCTCCAGTCACCTTCCTGTCCTTTGTGATCCTGGAAACAGGTTCCAGGTTAGTTCTTTCCTTACCTTTATGAGAGTCAAAGTGCAGCTAACTGATTTTTAGGTTCTTGATTCTTCTTTCTTGTTCTCTTTAAGACAAGAGTGACATCTTTTTTCTCCATCCCTTGGGCACTCCTTCTACTCAGCATGACCATTCAAACATTACTCAATTCAAGTAGCCGTGAAATTGCATCAGTACTTGTGAGTGTATCTCATGAGAGCACAAGGACTTGCCTATGTCCTGTTTGCCTAAGTATACTTTGACTTGATCCTTTTCCACCAAAGGTAGTGCTGTTAGAGCTGTGTCAACATTCACTTTTTCTTTTAAATGCGTCATTAAACAGATAAAATCATCCTTTCACATTATGGGGGACAATAATATTGTCTAAGAATTTCACAAAAGAGTAATCACAACAACTGGAGTCTCTCTTTATTTTACTAGCAAAAAAGAAAATTTCTGTATAATGGAGGATATATAAGAAAATTGAGATTTGTATGATTAGACTCCAGATGAGTACCACATTTGTTCCCACCAATCTCTTCTGCAATTCATTTATACATTTTCACTAAAATTTGGGGGAGATTTATAATTTTCTTGGAGTAGTCCAAGGCTTTATTTAATCAGTAATGCAGTCTCTTGTTACACTCCCAATGTCATCTGGAGAGGAAGATCTCTGAAGAGATTCAGTAGAGCAGCTGTTGCCTAGTAGGAAGGAAAATCAATGACCTGACACTTGGCAGCTGCAAATTTGTATACAGTTTAATAGTTGAAAGGCAGCGTACAAGAAAACAGAAGGCTGTTCACCTCCTGGGTCCAGCATGCTTAGGTTTTGTAAATTATTGTGGTCTAATCAAAAAGCAGTTCTTAGTGTTTTTAATAATACAGTACATTTTAAAAGGCGTCTTTTTTCTCCTTAGTCTGGTCACAAATTATAGTTTTTTAATATTTGTGAGTTTTACTGAATGTCAGATATATAAACAGAATGCAAATACAGATATACATATATGTTTTTGAGGTTGTTTTAATTGGGAAAACATAATTAATTTTAAATAATTAAGACCTTGAAAGAATGCCTAAACTAATGTTTAGTAATTACAGGAAAAGAAATCTTGCAGGAAACTTGGATAAAACAATGATAGCTACTATGGTTTCAACAAAGCTGAAGAGAGGATTAATTGCTAGAGTAGAAAATATTTATTAAAAAATCAGTGAAAAAAGATTTTCATTTATACAAAGCATGCTGCTTCTGTTTGTTGGCAAATTATGTCTTCACACTTGGAGCAAATTCATTTTTTTTACCTGGGTAGATAAACAACAGAACAGAACCTGAATGGGAAGCAAAATCTGATTGCTCCATCCTATAACTTTGCCTGACAAGAGTAGGTGGTAAACTTTAATAACTGCCAAACATATGTTAATTAAAGTCTCATACCATTGTAGGAAAATGCAGGGGATCTACTCAAATAAAAGCATAATTGCATTTCTATTAAATAACAATAAAATTGGAGGTGTTGAATTTTACAAATATTAAAACTGTAAGGAGTGGTGCCTAAGGAGTGGTGCCTTGGTTATTGTCATAATTTCTCTCTTAATCATGGAATCACAGGATGCATGAGGTTGAAAAGGACCGCAGTGGGTCATCTGGTCCAAAATCTCTGCTCAAGTAAGGTCATCCTAGAGAACATGGCAAGGGATTGAACCCAGATGGTTCTTGAACATCTGGAGTGAAGGAAACTCCAAAACATCTCTGGACAATCTGCTGCAGTGTGTGGTCACCCTCCCAGTGAAGTTCTTCCTTAGGTTCAAATGGAATGTCCTGTGCATCAGTTTCTGCTAAGTTATAAAACTTGAAATCTGCGGCCTTTCACAGGGAGGGATGAAATTGACACAGGATCTGGAAAAGGGTCATAAAGTATTGTGACATATTAAGTGCAGGGAATTCTTTAATTCATGGTAAATCCTACTACATTGTAGGTTTTTGGGGGTTTTTTGGTTTTGTTTTTTTTTTTTTTTTTTCCCTCAAGATTGACTAGTATGGCATCTACCAATGACCTAAATTAGTTCAGGAATAGTTCAGGAACAGATAATGGTTATGATTACTATTAGATTTCCTTTTTTCTTAGCCATTGTATCAGTGCATTAGGATTGTGACTGACTTTTGAAAGTTCTTATTTTTTTAGTTTATTATTTTAAAATTTTAAAATTTTTAATGTTATAATTTTTTTTGTTTGTGACTCACTTGTAAAATTAAAAAGATCTGTCAACAATAACAATTTTACAACTTATTACTATCCATTTAGCAGTTTTTTCTTCTATTAATGAAAGTTACAATTAATAGCTTCAGATGAGTGGACACTAAGGCCAGTATTTTTCTGTAAGAGCATCTTAGTATCCTAAATGATAAAATACAAGAGAAATTTAGATGACTTATAACTTTCGAAATTAACTTGACAGAACATAATTGCAAGCAAAGGTTGCCACAGAGACTTCCTGCAAGTCGTTCTAAATGGTGTACATAAAGTAGATAAATGATGTGTTGTATAAATGAAGGAAGAGGAAACTACATTCATGTACTGAAGTGATGACAGCTATGTAACTACCTAGAGAGATGGGAGATGGAAGAATCATTCTTCTCTGTCATGAAGCAATCACCTGCTATGCAGCAGGCACAGTCAAAATAGCAACATCACTTCCACTCAATGCAAATTCTCCCCTGAGTTCTGCCTATACATTAGCATTTGCACATTCTTATTTGGGAGTGTCTTGTCATTCTCATTTCTCATGTACTCAATTTTCAATACATCGCTCTTACTTTCTCATTTGCTGCAAACTTTTTATCATGATGTTCAGACATTAAGAAAGTCAATATACTGCTGCTCTTATACATCTCAACCAGTCACTTTCTGGGGATGTATTAGTTGTTTGTCATTTAGAGTTAGCTGTGATATTTATATCACATATCTGCAAAATTTATATGTGTTAGAAACTTTGACATTTTTCTGCTGAAATAGGAAGTCACTTAGATTTTTTCTATAGTTAAATAGAAATGCCACACTTTTTAACTGTTGATGGATACATATATATTTCCTACCTGAAGCTTCAACTTCAGTAAAAAATTGCTATACCACACTCTCTTCTTCCATGAAAAAGAAGAAAAGAAACTTCCACAACCCTTAAAAACCATCTCAAAATGTTAGGAAACTTCATTCAAACACAGAGGCTTCAATTACTGAAAGCAAATAATAATTTGGAGAATAATTTGGAACATATGACGTCAACAATTTTCTGCTTGATACTCTTTTATTCTTCTTTACTTTTCAAATCCATGATTCCTCAAACGTGTTTCACAAGCTGTCCCACCTGCTTTCATTACTTTTCAGACAAATCTAAACAGAAAAAGCATACAGCATGTATTTGAAAATATTGCATTTGGTAATCATGTGAGTAGCATACAAAAGTACTTCCACTCAGATGTCTATAACAATAGGTTTTTAGACTTATCAGGCATCACCTACTTTACAGGGATATTTTGATTACTATAATGCCAAAAAAGAGCTTTACAGTGAGGCAAGCTTCCAAAATCACAGTTTTCTGGAAGAGACTGAAACACTATTGGCTTTTCACCTTTAATTGAGTTCAGATGCCCTGGGACTGGTAGCATGGGTTCAGGAACTTCTATGAGGATTGGTCAGGGCTGCCCCATGGTGGACACAGCTGGTTCCACTGGAACAAAACAACCCATCTCAGAGCATGTCTGAGCCCCACAGCCAAGGTGGAGGGACCTTGGGGAAAGTGTCTTTAGGAAACAATATTTTAAAACATATTTTAAAAACATTTAAATAATACTGCATGACAGCATCAGAAGGAAAAGTGAGGAATGTGTGTATTTCACGTATATGCTGTTTCACATAGCACTGCAGAGAGCAAGGTGAGAGAAAAAGGAGGGAAGGAGATGTCCCTGCAGCCTTTTAATGGGATCATTCCAGAACAGGTACGCTGTAGCCTTTGGACAACAGAGAATGGGAAAAGTATGAGAAGAAAGGAGTGGCAGAGAGGACCTTTTAAGGACTGACTTCAGCTCCCATTCTACATTAACCAGTACTGTTGGTGTGATAGAAGGTAGAAGAGTCAGGAGTGACAGAGTGAAGTTGAGCCTGGAAAAAAAGCGGGGGAAAGATTGGTAGGATGGTGTGTTTTTGTCTTTGCTTGTCACTGTCCATGTCAATTGGCAATAAATTACAGTAATTTTCCCAAAGTCAAGTCTGGTTTGCCTCTGATGGCAAGTGGCAATCTCCCTTTATTTTGACTCAAATCAGTTACATTTCTCTAGGTATCTATTGTCATCTGAGCTTTACTAGGATGACTGAAACATCTCACAGGGCTGAAGATAGGGCAGAGGAATTACAGAAGATCCACTTTATTTTGGACCAGTTCCTAGAAACCAAGGATGTATTTGGGCAACTTAAATGGAAATCCTTGATTCATTTAAATTCAGTGAAGCTCACAAACAGACACCTACATTAAGATGTTTACAGTTGCAGTTCTGGGCAACACTGGAGTCATAGCAAATCCCTTTTCTCCTCAAGCTTTCTCCTGGAATTAGAGGTAGAATGCTAAAACTCCAGGTCTCATTTTAATCTTGGCACTAACAAAAATGGAAATTAAAAAAACCCATAAATATAAATTGTATTATTTTCGTAGTGAATAAATAGACAGTGAACATGGAAAATTACCAGTGATATTTTTCTGAATCTATGCTAATTTCTTAAAATGTCTTTCTGACATTTAGAATGCAACACATTTTTTTGAACTGCGGAAATATCACAAATGTATGAACCTCAAATAGATACCCAAGGCTCATTTTATAGCTAATGAAGAGAAAGAATCACTTATGAGGTATTATCTATTTTATTCTCACACAGACATTTTACATGGTGGATATATCATAACTAAATATGCCTATTTCTCTTCAGCAGCTCTGACAGAAGCCTAAACTTATCACCTAAGGTGTTCACATTTACATAATAGATTACTGAAGTTAGATGGGAGGAATTTCCCTCCACCATTATTATGGATTGATGGTAGTGTGTATAACTTAATCTCTAGCTGCTGCATCAGATGCCAGCTCCTTCATTTTTCATGCCAATAATTCTAAAGAGAAAGCCTCTGAAATGTAACATGCACGTTATGGGTTATTACAGCTCCAGCAGAAATGCAGTTCTCTATACACATTGATATTGAGAGAATAGAGAAATAAACAAAGTAATGACATACAGAGGTTAAATACAAATTATAAACTTCTACCAAATAGAAAGAGATACACAATTGGATGTTTCAATTTAAAAATTGCTGTCATTTATAGTGCATTCACAGGCAAAGGCTGATGCCATAAGTAAAATAGAGAATATAGGAAGAAGGTTTTTCTAAGATAAATTACATCGGTAATGCTGATCCATAGTTAAATGCATATTCTTTCAGTTAGAACAAGAAATGCTAGGTTTTGACATTTTAAAATCAAAAATTTAGAACACACAATCAAGACAGATATTTAAGTTTGTTCAAATTAAATGATAATTTCTAGTAAATATCTTTTTACTAAATAAGATTGTTGAAATTAATTTTTAAATAAATCCTAATTAAGGATGATATGGTCTTTCACAAATTTAAACCAGGGGTATACAATTTATTTTGCCAAATTAGCAAAATTAGTCATGATGACTACAAATTTTCTCTTCATATAATGCAATATCTATTAAAGTGCACAAATGAGTTCAAGATATTTTAAAATGTGGGTAAGAGTTAAATTTATCTGCATAGTTTTTTGATGGAGAAGAACAATTACAATGGTTAATTCAAAGAATTATGGACAGATTTCAGCTGTCAAATGTAAATTAAATAATTTCAGAAATACAACTTAATGAAGACCAAATAGCCAGAAATTACTTCAGAAAATTGAATTTCTTCTACGTGAATATGAGATAATTGTGGATTTTCCTTAGAAGACTAAGTATAGAGCGTTATAGAGTAAAGTTCAAGTTATCCTAATTTTTGCATTAAACATTATAATTGATAGTGCTTGTAACCATTATTCAGACTATTACTTTTTCTTGGACTGTTTTTACAAGTGTTAGTGATACTTGGAAGTGTGAATATGAATGTTTGCATTCAAGCACTGCAGTTACTCATTCTTAAAAGAAAAAAATAGGAACATTCTTGTGACTTTAGAAGTTACATAAAAGAGGGAGATAAATATTGCTTTATACATGGAACATGATGCCCTTTTGTATGTTGAATATATTTTAGTCAATAAAAAAGTATTATCAAATCACAAAATATGTTCTGAAATCATGAATCTACAAAACGTCTCATTTGTTTGATTTAATGAAGTCTCAAAGTTTTGCATCTAACTTAGTGCTCCCTCACTAAAGAGTAGGAATGTGAAGAAATTTGCCTTCTTCAAGATAAAGTAAAGAACTCATGTTCTTTATTTTCTAAGTACATAATGGAGACATTCAGGTAGTCATGAAAGTTCTAGCTGACACCATATAGGTAACCATTGGAAAATGTTTCCCATTCCTTGCCTTGCCATTTCTTTGGGAATGGTGCATTCTCAAAAGCTAAGTGTCCAATGAGTCAAGAATGCCAGAGCTTAATGCAGCTGTTCAAACATACAAGGTTGTGAGTTTTAGGTTGTCTTGAGCCTGATGGGCACAATTTGCTTTTGGAAGGGAATTAAAGTATACTACCAACACAATGTTGCATTCTGGGAATTTTTAGAGGTTACAAGGGCATGAGGTTCTTCTTAGCTTAACTCTGTTGATAAGTTTTCAGAATGGTCTATGCAGAATGTGCTAAAGTAATAGAGCACATGCTGTGTGCTCTGTTCCATAAAATTTTTAGTGCTTTGCTAAGGAGACTTAGAGTTGGTCCTTTTTCCTCCAGATTTCTGTTACTCCAGATGAAATAAAATGGTTCAGAAATGGTTCCCCTCGTCAAAATTATAATAATTATAGCAAAAAATCCATCTGAGTGAAAAAATAGAAGAAATTGAAGAGTCATATTACTTAATCTATTACTTAATCTATTTATAGCAAGATTAATCTAAACTTTCTCTGTGTCTAACCATCTAGCTTATCAGAAACAGTCCTTGTTTTGCAAGAGCAAATATTACTTTGTGAAACCAGATATGATTGTAATGACGGTGAATTGAGATATTCTTGACACCGTGAAGTACAAAATTCTACTTTTTCTCTGTAATGGCTATATAGTTTCTTTTATCAGGTATATTTCTGGAAAATTGAGCTGATATGTAGCCTAAAGAACATTAAAGATGATTTGAAAGGGAGGTGGGGATATTGGACCAACAGTCAGATGTAGAAGAACAGGACAAACACTTCTGCATTTTGTCAGTGGGAAAACAAGCATATTCTCTTTCTTATATGACAAAATCTTCATTTTGCATTTTCCTCTTGAAAGTGTTTCCCACCACTCAATGTTGCATTTTCTTTCTCCTCTGCATTCACAAGTATGTGAGGCACAAGCATCTAAAACTCAGCGACTGTGGAACTTGCAAAGATTATCAATTCGTCTCGTCAGAAATGTGCTCATGATTTGGGACAGATAACTCCTAAATCATTCATTGTATGCCACTGTTCATTGTAAATCTAATGGACTAGTAACCCACAGCCCACTCTTGTTAGGATGTTCATGATAAAATCCAATTTAAAATAAAAAAAGGATTAAGTACTCTGATTTTCAAATTGCATGAATAATGACAGTATATTAGTATATTAATGGACTTTGAATCAAATGGTGTAAATGTGTGACAGTAAATTGCCTGCCTCCTGGAACGCAGCCTCCTTGTCTTCCTTGCCAGCTGTCACAGCCTTCACGATTTCTGTCACCTGGCTGATGACTGGAGACATTTTACTCTTCGGCTTGGAATTGTCTGATTAGTCTTTACATACTGCTGGCTGCTGAGGCAGCTGCAGATTTCACACCCTCTGTATAAAAATATACTGCAGAATATCAATCAGATAACTCTATTGAAATAATAAAGCTACTGGAAAGTGTCCAAAGGAGGGATACAAAAATGGTGAGGATTTTATAAGAGAAGCCCTAGGAAAAGTGCCTGAGGTCACTTGATTTATTCAGCCTGGAGAAGAGAAGACTGAAGGGAGACCTCATTGCAGTTACAACTTTGACATGAGGGGAAGAAGAGGGGCAGACACTGATCTCTTCTCTCTGATTATCAGTGACAGAACCCAAGGGAATGGCCTGAAGTTGTGTCAGGGGAGGTTTAGGTTGGGTAGCACGAAAAGATTCTTCACCCAGAGGGTGGCTGGGACAGGATCCCCAGGGAATTTGTCACACACAAAGTCTGTCTGAGTTCAGGAAACATTTGGACAGTGCTCTCAGGCACATGGTGTGGCTCTTGGGGATGGTGCTGTGCAGGGCCATGAGTTGGACTTGATGATACTTATGGGTCCTTTCCAACTCAGCTAACTTTTTGATTCTATTATAACATGGATTCCACTAATTTATACATATCTCTATATATACATGTGTGTAGATACACATATATTATTAATATGTATATTTGCATTTTATATCCATATATATGTGTAACTAATAAGTTTCCAAAGGGAAATACACACGTGTATACAAATACTGTGTTCATCTTATACATCTAATACACGTCATGAAGAGTAGCTCAGGAGCCTTTTCTTAGCTTTTGGTGGCTAAATAAATGAAGGAGTTTGAACAAAATGTTGATTCCTCAAGAGTAAGTGAAACAGAATTATATCTTCCTGCTTTCCTATTAATTTCTCCCTCCAGCCTTAGCTTTCTTTTTAATTTTTTTTTGGTGGGGAAATGCAAGTCTGATTGAACATCACAGTGTAGTCTTTTTTCTGCGGTCTTTTTCTCTTGTTTTTTTCTGATACAAAATTTCCATTTATTCTCAGAAGAAAGGCAAATCAAATACTCTTATATTTTATGAAGGGCAGCCCAAGGTGATTATAAATGGGTACAAAGTTAAGGGAAATATAATGTTAATGGCTTACACCAGTGTCAATATGTTTTAGAAGGTTTCAGAAAGACTAAATTGATATATTTTTATTACTTCTTAATCATTATTGTTGTCTTCTTTTAAATATTGGTGCATATGTAACATTCTTTGTTGTTGTAGTAGTTATTGTTATTACCACAATTTTTAAAATTATTTTTAGGTAGCTTTGATCAGCCTTAATGATAATTTAATTCTAAGTCATCACACTGGGGTAGACAGAAACAAATCAGAGAAGTAAACATTGGTACTGAGGACCTGATATTTACACTATAAACATGTTTTGTTTTAATGTCAGACTAACTTGATATTATCAGTCAGACATTGTATGTTTTAAATGATAAATCATGATGATGGAGATCTTTTCCTACTGTAATCATTCTATCATTCTATTTTATGATTGTATGTCCTTATACAGCTGGAGCATATTTTCTGGACTACTGGATTGTCTTTTCCAGGTTAGTTTTGTAATAAAACAATCTAATACATGCTCCAAACACTATGCAAGCCCATTAAGTGGGGATGGCTGTGAGACTTATTTCAGAACAGTAGTTCGCATCCAAACTAAAGTATTGTCATAAGGTTAATAATCGTAATCATCCTAAAGGAAAGCATCCTAGCTTTACTCGCTGAAAGACAGTTCATTTATTTTCAATGCATCTTTTTCTCTAACTGGTGCAGATTTCAGTCCTTGATTTTACAATACAACAGTTTAGAAGTATCAAGACTTTCATGGAATGAGAAGGACAATGCTTATCTGATGATTCTAATTTTTCTAAGGACTGTTTAGCAACAATCAGAATAAACTATTTTTGGCTTGAAAATGAAACAGGTAACAGGTGGTGATTTGTTGGTGAAAAAAGCACTGGTGACCTCATAAGCAATCTGAAGATCCTATTAATTGAGTTTCATTTTGTATTTTGCCTTTTTCATACAGTTTTCAAGAAGCCAAGTTTATTAAATTAAAACTCAAGGGGTGTAAAACTATTTCAGTTAAGCTGGTGATATGTTTTAAAAGTCTATGGAGTCTTGAGGTTTTATTTTCGTATGTGCAAGCAGTCAAACAGGACTTAATATTGTTTCTAACTCAGAATTAAAAGTATTATTGAAAAGATAAACACTTACCCCACGAACTGGAGAAGTGCTAATAATTTAAACTCCATAGATGTCTTTCCGCCTTCAGGCCATAAAAACCAGGGTATCATGTTATTATAGCCATATCTTATATTAGGAAATTGCAGTTAAAAAAAAAAGGATTTCACATCTCAAAATTGCACAATGAAATTGAAAATACAATGAGAGAAAACTCATGGGATTTCCTGACATTCTGGTAAAATGTACTCTTTGTTCCCAGTCTCCTGTTAATATATTAAAACTTTGAAACAAGATACCCAAAGGGAGGAAATATTTTCAGAGCTGCTGGAGGTGCTTAATAGGTTTTCATAACCAACACCATATGAAACTGGTAGAAAAAGTTCCCAGATTGCAAAACGCATCCACTGCAAAAATATTGCAACTTGGATTCAAATTTTTGAAAAAGAACTATGAACTGAAAGGAGAAACTCTGAACACATCACTTCTCTTAAGGAATAGTATCAATTTTAAAATATAAGATATAAAAACTGTGGTTTTTTTCCTAAACTGAAAAATAAAATATATCCTTCAAATTCACATCTAGATAATTTAAGGGATGAAAACTTGGACCCCACCCCGTCCCCATGTTTGAACTTAAAAATTATTCACACATTTTTTTCTTTGATATCCTTCAATGCTCAGGAAATGGGTTTGGAGCTCTGTAGAAAAGTGTTCAGTGTCTTTCACTGAGGAGTTTTTGCAATATTAGGGTCATCACATAACTTCATTAACTCATGCAGTTTGCAGTCCTCAGTTGAGGCAAGTTTTGGATTTTTATCGTTAAATTTCTTGAGTATATGGCTTCATGTTTTATACTAGAGATCTCTAGATATTTTTAGACTAGCTTGGTACCCTTCTGACAGTCTCACTGCATTGAGTCACACCGACATAATTTCAGGGAAATATTTAGATCATTCAGTTGAGTATGTGGCATATATTTGGAGATAAAATCCATTCATTATTTTCTCAGGTCCAAATCTTCCTTTATTCAATTTTTTTTTAGTTTTGTTTGGTTTGTGGTTTTTTTTTTGGGTTTTTTTGGTGGTGTTTTTTTTTTTTTTTTTTTGAGAAACAGAAGCACATATCTACAATGAAGCCTGCCAGGAGTTTGACATGAAATTTGAAACTCTAAATGGGACAGCTTCATCTGAGAGTGTCTAGCCTATCTGGAGGCTTAGAGCTCGGTGTTTGAGTATATATTGCCATGTTGTGGAGGATTCAGGATCTTTGTTCCCCAGCTGCTGAGTAAATGATGTTGAGAATAGACCACTGTATAAAAGTCAGCTGGTAGTGACAGTGCCAACAGGTGTGCCCTGTGAAGTGACTGTGACTGCTCTGTGTCTCGCTGAACTCAGGGCTGTCACTGGACATTAGGAAAGCTCTGAACACAGGTGAGATAGTTCCCCTGTGCACCTCAGCAATACTTTGTGATGTCTCTGCACGGCCCTGATACTTCAGCAAGAGATGACTTTCTAGCAATTTGGTTTGGAGCACTAACATAAATACCTAAGTTCCAGTGCCTTGAGATCTATGCTCCTTGAAAAGAAGCTTAACTTAACATTCCCTTGAGCTTAGCCTGAACTTGTGTGCAGGCTGAGTCATTGTTTTGAATTCAAGAACATTAATAATGTCTAAATCCTATGCTATGGAAATTTTTGATGGTTTAAATCTATCAATTTATGCATTTATGATTTGTTTCCCATTCTGTGACATAGGTCACTCTAGGAATAGAGTATATTACTTTCTTACAGTTTGTTCATATTTTATGTTTAAATGTGTCTAAAATAGTTTTGGTATAAATAGAAGGTCTTTACAAATTCTCACAGGTAAAGGCAGTTACAGATACACCTAAAATTAAGTTAAAGACTAATGATAAGATAAATACTTGTGACCCAAGAAAACCAGTCTTCTTCGAATTAATTCCTATATATAGATATATATGTATGTATATATACATATATATATATATATGAGGTATGATGAGACTCCATGCTTCTTTCTAATTATACTGTTATTATTTTTAATAATAAAAGTAATAGTTTTTATTATATACATTATTTCTTATTATTGTACATTGTCACATTACCTAAAAGTAAATTATCACCACATATAATTTGCTTGACCGCAGTGATGGGGAATGTTTTTGGATGTATTTTATTTACTCCTCCAGGAAAAATTTACATTTATCTACTATCTTTCTATTTTGGGCAACCCAGATGTTTAGTCCTTCACAGTCCCTCTGATGGCAAGAAGGAATTCTCTTTTTCTTTTGCCATAGAATGTTCATATATATATAACTAGAATGGATAGTAACTAGAACAGGTAATAACTGTTAAAACTCTCTTAAGAAATTGTATTCCTTCTTAATATCAGAAGTCTTCTGTTAAACCATTTTACTACTTCTTTATTAATCTGTTATGAATACACCAGACTGCAGGAAGATTTGGAAGAATTTTGTCCTTCACATTAAAGTCAGCCTATAAAACATTTTGTAAGCCACAAAGTCCCTTTGCTGTGTTTTGTGAAATTTCAGTGGGAAGCTGGAAGGCTCAGGTGGTACTACTCGAGTGGTAATAAAAAACTGGTTTCAAATAGTAATGCAAATTCAGTTCAGAGGTTTCTACTGGTGTTACTTGGACTTTGTGGTCCCAATATTTCTAAGCTGATGTAATATAAAAATGTTGCAAACAGTGGATGTACTTGAATACAGGTAACTCTTAATATCAGAAGGAAGTGCAAAGAACAAAAGCATTAACGCTCTAAGGCACAGAAGTTTAATTTTTGAAATTAATAAAAAAACCGCGAGAAGAAAGATTTTTTAATATTTCTTTTGTTAAAGAGAATGAAAATAGAAAATTAAAACTTTTCACATAACTTTTTACATAGTTGTATGATGAGGAACTCATAACCTCAACCAATAAATTTTCATGCCATCCTAATAGATCAAGGATGTAAATGTTTAAGTGCGGATTTTTTTTACTGATATTTTATGTGGTGTCCAACACATTTTAGATCTCTGCATTATACAAGTCGTTGTTGATATCCTATTTTTAGATAAAACTGACAATAATTTGATGTATAAGGTAACACACATCACACATTTTCAAACATGTTGACTTATTTCTTTATTAACCTTTTATGGAATTCTGTTCTTGATATATTTATAACTTGTTTCTCAATTAATTGTGCTTTTGATATACAATGAGATTTACATTTTAGTGGAATACTCAAGGTCACATCCAAGGGTGGAGAATACAAGTGCCAATTTCACAGCCCACTACTCAGATCACCAGATCACACTCCTAATATTTTTGTTAGACAAATGGCAACAAAGTTTATTAGATAGTAACAGAGTGCTACAATGTTCAATTTAGTTTGGTATGGATTTCCTCCTATAATTACTGGATTATCTGGCAAAGCCATATTCCATTTTTTAAAATTAAATAAGTATTACTTAGTAACTATAGTGAATAGGTTTTCACTTTTATAACAAAATTATGTTTGCATTTAATAGATAAAATTTGCATATGTGTTTTTCACAGTAGTAAGACCAAAATTTATCCGTGCTTTATCGTTTCAAATTTTTCTCTGTGCCTAGTTGGTTCTGTTCAAATTGTGGCTTAAAACTAAGTTTTCTTTGAACCTGAACATTCTCTTTCATTAAGTCTAAATACTTTATTTGAATTCTGAATGATGAATTGCATTTTCTTAATAGTTTGATCTAACTTTTTACATTAGAAAAAAAGACATTGTTTATAACTTCTTCTTTAAGTTATTAGGGCAAATATTTCAATAAAAACTTTCATGCTTAATGTTGAAACAATGAGGATATTTCACTATGTTAATTTGTGGTCTGAAAACTCCAGATGGAAGGTGACTTCATTACATTGCTTCTGAAAATTTCATAGAAGAATTTAATCTGTTGGTGAATGGGTTCATTAAATCTGGAGATTAAATCAACTGTTGTTAAATAAAATAAAATTATAAAGTAGTATCTAATACATAATATATCTAATATATAATGAATCCACACATTTTATGTCTTCAAATGCAAATGTACTTTGAATGCCTAATAAACAGCTGGAACATGTAACTCACAGTGAGTTTGTAGCTGCTAGCAAATCACACAGTTCTCCTTCAATTTTTTTGAGATAATTTTATTTATAAAGCAATAAATATTATATGGCTATCTGTAATAATTTCTACTGATGATAATAATCAACTACTAAGAGCTAAAGATATCAGTAAAATGAGAGTCAGCAATGTCACTATGCTACACTGCCAGGAAGGTGGCAATGGAACAGCCTGCCCAGGGAAGTGGTTGTGCCACTTCCCCTGGAGGTATTCAGATGTGTAGATGTGGTGCTTAGGGTCATGGTTTAGTGGCGGTCTCAGCAGTGTTAGGTTAACTGCTGGACTTGATGACGTAAAGGATCTTTCCCAACTATGTGATTCTATGATTCTAGGACACACATTCTACAAGAAATGCCATCTTGTTGGGTCTGAAGCCAACCATAGTCTTCCCTTTCTATTGTTAATTGCTCCATAGAATAATTTTTGTTTTTTACTGATACAGCAATGCTTTTTTGTATGGTGATTATAGAATTATAGAATGCCTTGGTTTGAAAGAGACCTTAAAAATTCATCCTGTCCAACCTCATTTACATGGGACATCTTGTAGCTGATTAGGTTACTCTGAGCTCCACCCAACCTGGCCTTGAGCACTGCTGAGGATGGACCACCCACCACTTGTCTGAGCAGCCAGTTCGTGTGCCTCACCACCTTCTTAGTTCTAAACCTACCTTCTTTATGTTTAAAATCATTGCTCTGTAGACCTTGGTAAAAAATGTGTCTCCTTCTCCCTTATAACTCCTCTTTATATATTGAAAGCCTGCAATAAGGTCTCCCTAAAGGCTTTTCATTTCTATGTTGAACAGACCCATTTCTCTTAGCCTGTCTTCACAGGAGTGATTTTCAATCCCTTCCACCAACAAGTCCATGCTTTGGGCTGGAGGCCCTAGATCTGGATGTAGTACTCCCATTTGGCTTTCACCAGAGCAGAGTACAGGGGCAGATTCACATCTTTTTGTGCAGTCCAGGGCACAGTTGGTGTCTTGGGCTGAAAGAAAACATTGTTAGCTCCTGTCCAATTTTTTATCCACCCACCCACCTCCACCCTGTATTGATGCTGGGGATTACCCTAGCCCACATGCAGGACTTTGCACTTTGCCTTGCTGAACTTCATGAGATTCACGTGTGCCCACTCCTGAAACCTGTCAAGATCCCTCTTGTACTTGTTTTGGCTGCAGTAGGGTTAATTTTCTTCACACTGGCTGGTATGGGGCTGTGTATTGGTTTTAGGCTGGAAACAATGTTGATATATAGACATATTTTTGTTATTGCTGAGCAGTGCTTACACAGTCTGGGACTTTTCTGCCTCTCAGCCCAATCTGTGAGCGAGGAGGACAGGAGTGCACAAGAAGATGTGAGGACACACAGATGTGACAGCTGACCTAAGGGACATCCCATAGCATACGACACAGGACTCAGCATATAAAGCTGGGGAAGAAGAAAGAAGGGGTTAATGATGTTTGTCTTCCCAAATAACTGTTATGCAGGATGAAGCCCTGCTTTCCCTCAGATGGCTGAACACCTTCCTGCCCATGGGAAGCGGTGAATTAATTCCTTGTTTTGCTTTTTTTGGGTGCACTGCTTTTGCTTTGCCTGCTAAACTATCTTTACCTCAATCCATGAGTGCTCTCAATTTTATTCTTCTGATTCTTCCCTCCAGTGTGTGAGTGGGTGTGGGGGGCTTAATTGCCTGCTAAACTTAAAATAACAAAATTTCTGCATGGCATCCTATCCATCATGTGTGTTCAGCCATACCACACATCTTGGTTATCTACAAATTTGCTGAGAGAATATGAAGTCCCACTGTTTATATGACTAATAAAGACATTGAACAGGACTGGTCCCAGTATGGAACCTTGATACACATCATTTTTAGTGATGTCCAGTGGGATAGAGAGCTGTTGGTTTCAATTCATTGGATGTGGTCTTCCACACACAAAATGAAATTGTCAAAAGTAGAATGAAATTGAGTCTGTGGACTGTGGTGGAGGCTGTATCTGTTTATCCCAGAAAGTGGTAACATATAAAAAATATTCATTTTCATATTAAATAATATCTTTCTTGTACTCTGACACATCTCTGAGAGAGCACAGAAAAGTAATTTCATGTTCAAATAAAGCATTGTCAAGAATGTCCATAAAATAAAAGAGATTCTACTACATACTCCTAGAAAGTGTTATAACTCTATATTGCCTTCTTTCTCTCCTACCCCTTCTGTCCATCTCTTTTTTCATACTGTAATTTTTGCTTCTACAGTGGAATTGCATATTACTGTCATTAATTTCTGTGGACCAATTGTGATAGACATTCTGATTTAAAATATTTTATTCATCAGTTGTCTTTCTTTTGTTTCAATGAAACAAATACCTGTTCATATAAGCTAGTATTCAACTTTTTTGATTTTGGGCATTGTGGGATTTTTAGCTTTTCCTATTATTGCATGCTTATAAGGACTCAACTTATGATTAAGTCCTATTCAGGCCTCAATTGATTAAGATAAAACTAAAAATATAATAAGCAATATCCCTGAACCTTCCTTAGTTGTTGTTTTCTTAAAAACAAAAATACAGACAAACAAAACACAGTCTATTTCTATTTCATTGACTAAATGAATCTAATCTCACCTTTTAGCTTATTTTCTAATCATGTCGTCTTTACCATAACATTTCAGGACAGATGATTTTTTTTTCACTTT
The DNA here is from genome assembly GCF_036417665.1 of Passer domesticus. Classification (NCBI taxonomy): domain Eukaryota; kingdom Metazoa; phylum Chordata; class Aves; order Passeriformes; family Passeridae; genus Passer; species Passer domesticus. The sequence goes on along the minus strand of NC_087475.1, from coordinate 52,867,704 downwards.
CTCATTTTTGTCAATATTCCTGAAAATTCCTCCTGATTTTTTCAAGTATCCATGCTGCAGATGACACACCGCTGTATTGTGTGAGGAGAGCACAAGAAGTATTAATATCACCCTGAACTCAAGGTTAATATAGTCTTGCATCAAAAATTGGATAGAATGACATGCCAGCTTTTCAACAACCTCTTATCATCAAATATAGACAGCACAGTATTTCCATAAATATCTGAAGCAAAATATTACCCATCTTGGTCCATGAATTTACAATTTTTTTTCACTCTAATAACATGTCTTCTTCAAGTAATGGGTCTTTTCATTTATCATAAAGTTTCCTTTTGTAATCATATTTCATATCTGGCAAGGTGATCATCTTGCTAAATCAAGCAAATATTTGTCATTAGTTAATATTCATATATACATAAACTAATACAAATATTTTAACTATTTCTCACATGAGATTTGGATATTGGCCTTCCTACCAATCACACAGAAAGACAGCTTCTATTATTTAAACATCTATCATAAAGAAAGGGCTGTAGTGCTTAGCACTTAGGGATGAATACTTTTTAGATTGTCAAAATTATTTCTTCATCTCAAGATCTTTTCACCTTCATCTAGGCTTTTACCCATGGAATAATGAGTTCTGGAAAAAAAACATTAAAACCACCAGTTCTCACCAGCACTCTTTGAATAACACCAAGGAGGAAAATTCAATTTTAGTACTTAACTTATTTACTTATTCTTCCTAGTTGACCCAAGTTGCTTGTATTCTTGCAAGCTGTAGTACATTCTCATAAAATTTGCATTTTTACGGAACAGATATGTTCTTTCTCCCAAATGAATGGGTATGTTCAGATTTGCTCAATTTTAAGCCACTGAACTAGTTGGACTTGAAAATTGTTTCAGTAGAAACAGATTGTTTATTTTAAAGAGTATAATTACCTGAGCTGTAGTTCAACATAACATTTTCATGAGATCCAATTATCAGCTAAAAATGAGCCTTAACCAGTACTTAGCTACACACTCAGATCAAAGTAGATTTCTACCCTATATGAAACACTTCAAGTATTATCTGGGTATGAAAATTGCTTTTTATTCTTAAATTCTTTTGTATCATTTTTTTAGATTTTTTTACTTTAATCTTAAGAATTCCTTCATTGGGATAACTAATTTTTTAATCAGTATTCTTTTTAATTATTTCTATGTTCCATATTTAAAAAGCCACATAACATGTAGAATGCATTTCATGATATAAAAATATCAGTGAAATAAGTTTAAAATTTAATTGTGATGCCTTATTTCAATGAAGAAAATTACTTTGACAGTTATTAATATACAATAGCAATCACTGACACATATTAACAACTACAAACAGCATCCCTAAGATTATGCAAGTTTAAAAAATGCTGGGATGATATATTAATCAGAGTAAGCACAGAAAAAAGATGACAAAATTTGCTGATCTCTGCATTCTAACTTAAGCTGAGAAACTTTTTTTTCTAATTTATTCATTGAATTTCACCTCTCTGTGTTCTTGAATACTCTGTGGGCAAATTAGAACATTCTCAAATGTATTAATCATTTTACAGTGTCCAGAAAATATAGTTTGTGAATTATCTTTGTCTGTAAACAAATTAAAAATAGTGTGCAAAACACATTTCAAAATTCAAATCAGTCTTGTCACTTTAGTTGATATGTGAATAGAAAAACTAAATCAGAGTCTCAAATTCTTATACATGTTTTCTTCTACCTGTATGAAATTGCCTAGGCCAAATTTAAGTGCTTAATTTTGCATAAATAGTAACCTATTCAATTTATCACTAAGGACTTTAAGAAAATTGAATATATGAAACCATTTCCATATTAGGTTTGCTACATTATAATGAAATTGTAAATAAATTTAAAATATTACATTGCTACATTCCTAAGGGCATGTGAAAGAAATTAACTGCACTGTATGTATTAAATGAAAACTAAATATCAAATTCATCAATCTAAAACTCTTTTGCTATAATTGACCTCTTACTTGATTTAAATTAAACTCACAGAACTATATTTCATATCTAGTATGTTCTACGAAATATAAATTTGGACATGACTTTCCTCTTGGGCATTGTTGACAATGTGAGCAAGATAGATTAACTAGTTGAAATTAAATATTACTAAAGGTTTGTCTGTTGTCTTTAGTTTCTCTTTTCACCTGCTATCAGTCTACAATTCACCGTACTTAAATATGTTCTCATTCAATATTTGTGGGCAATAAAAGATGAATTCAGCATTACAACTGTTGAATTGTGTACAGATTTGTATTAGAATTCCTCCCATTACACTTGTCAAGACTATCTTTTTGTTCAACTTTGTTTGTCTACATATTTACTACATTACTCTTTGCTGTTCCTGGGAGGAAAAAAAGCTTTTTATAGAGTGAGTTGTGCAATGTATCTGCTGTTTTCAAGTGCTATTAAGTGACAGATGAACCTTCATTTTTTAAGGACATTCTACTCAAAACTTTCTGAGCATTTCTTATTCATTTGGAAAAATAAAGCAATAGTATTGAAAAATAAAATTGAAAATATTTTGAAACTTGATTAAAGGGTACATGTGTTGAGGTTTGGCTGGTTCTATCTAAGAGATTTCCTTTCACTTGAGTACCAGTCTGTAAATGTCAAACAAATACACACAGAAATACAATTTTACAAAAGGCTGTTCCATATATCTATTTCTAAATGGCCCTTGAAATTTCAAAAAGGGTCATACTTTATTTGCTTTTAATTGCTGTTCAAGGCTGTTTTGCCCATGAGAGTAATTAGTAAATAAACGCTGTACCTGTATCCTGACCTTGAGCTTTCTCAGCCTATTTTCTTCTCTCTAGTGTTGATGGAGAAGTAAGAGAGTGGTTGTGTGGGTGTCTGGGTGTTAGCCAAGGCTAATCTGCCACAAAAGCTAGCAATTATTTTCTGATGATTTTAAGCTACATTTTATTTTACTCATAACAGTTCATATTATTATTGTTATTGATACTTCTATTAAAAGGAGAAAACAGTATTTTTTTGTAAATCCTGTTGTTTTGAAACACACATTTTTACTTACAGAGCTTTGAGAGGCTGGAGTATTCTGAAATGTTCCTTTGATTTCAGGTCATGTACCTAACCAGTAGACGAGTACAGACAGGGCTCTGTGGTAACTCTTGGCAGTCAAGTTGGAGGTTTGGAAACTAAGAAACGAATTTTCTCACTTCTAGTGTTTACCGAGGCCCTACACACTACATTGCCAGAGGCAAATTGCAAACACTTTTTACCTGAGAGGAAAGACCTTAAAGCTGAATTTCTAGTTAATTGAACTCATTTTAACCGGAGCAGAGGTGTCAGCATGGACCAACAGACTGCATTCAGTGAATGAGGTTCCATCTAATATGCCCCTCTGAGCAGAGGGAAAGAAGACCAAACTCATTCTCTTTTGTTAGTCTCTGAAGAATTGCATTATCTTTCTTCATTTTCTACTACTATATGAGCTGCTTATTCAGAACCCAGCCTACCTGTCAGGTAAAGCCTCGACCCTGCTGAAGTAAAAGCCTTTTGAGTGGAGGAAGTGTTGACACAGTTTTAACAACTTATCGGGTTATTCTATCATATACACATTGTAAAGTAAAATACTTGACAAGACAATGTAAAAACTAAGACAGTGCAAAAATAGTAAGTGTATTATATAGACTGTACAGATACAATACTAATCCTTGCATTATGTAGTTCATTATTACTCAGTCTCCCTTTTTCTTTTTATTTGTTGTGACTATATAAAAGGGTCCCAAATGGAAGGGCCTCTTTTCCAGCAACTGACGTGCATGGCACTAGAAATACACAACTTCTGATTAAATGATGAATGGCTTCTTTTCTGTCACACTAGTCATACTCCAAGAAAAATGTGAGCGGCACTTACTTTCAAAAAATAAAATAATGAACATAATATAAATTAAATAATAAAATAATATAAATAACAACAACAACAAAAAAAGGACAGTGGTATATACTTAAATAGAGTATTATTCCGGATAAATAGTTATGATCTAGAATGGTAGTGTTCTTTTTATATGAAAGACTGTAAATGCAGGCTTTTCTAGGAGGAAAACAGCCTTAATTTTTGATTATTTTCATCACCCATGATTTACCGCTTAATTGTTCTTTGTGAAATTTGATCTTTTGATCTTTTTCTCTTTGCTCTGTAACCTTTAAGAAATATGTCACAATCTTCTGTAAATTACTTCAACTTAAGCCTGGGGAAATTGCAGTAATCCAAAGAAAGTGGTAGTTAAAATGATCCCATGAAAGAATATTAAACACAGAGACCTGATTATGAAATGTTCAGAAAACATCCTTTTCTCTAAGCCTTTCACTCATGACATCTACAGCAAGGAAGAAAATTCATATACACTTCCTGGCACATGACCAAAGGGATAAGGTTTCTCCCCAACTACTTGCCCAGAAATGCAAATCATTATTAATTTCTATTGTCTAGGCTTTCATTCTCTTATCAACTTCAAATCTCTGCTTCTTGTTTTAAATTTTGCAAGACAAATTTGACCAATGCACTTAAGCCAATCTAGTCTAATTATCGCCTTGCCATCCCCAGCAAAACAGCAATATACTCAATAAGAAGGCCATTTCCAATTGTGTGCATAGATGATTTTCATAAGAAAAGTGGTCTCTGGATCACTCTTGAGAGAGTAAATGTCATTTTTGTTTCTCTTAATTTCCCACTTTAAATAGAGTAGCAACTCAGAAAGTCAGTTTTCCAAGGTGAAGAAAAAATAGCAACATGCAACTTGTTTCATAAAAAAGAATCAATATTTTTAATATGTCTGTAAATCAAGTTAGATCATAAGATATAAAGGAAAAATTGAATAGCAATAAAAGGGAGGTTTCTAGAAACAATTAAGAAAAAGGCTGAAGCTATACACTTGCATCAAATGAAACTAGGAAGGATTATAAAATGAGAATGCATAAAGAGTAATTAAGAAGAACAAGCGAGTGGCAAAGGGAAACAAAACTAATATTCTTTCTTCACATACATCAGGATCACAAAGTCTGTATGGCCACTTGATGATCAGAACACAAAAGGTACGCTAAAAACAAAGAAGCAGAAAAAGATTATTGTTGAGAGGATTCAGTGGTGAACTTTGCAGAAGAAAAAGGGGAGAGGAGACTCCCATTAGGGAGCTGCTCTCAGCAGGAGACATCTGAAACTGAGTGATTGTGGGAGAGGAGGGGGAATTTATTTCATTTTCACAGGTTTCAAAAGGCCTTTAGACAAAGTATCTCACACAAAGCTTTTAAGTAAATTAGGTGGCATGAGCAAAGACATTTGTTGCATAGATAAATGACTGGTTAGGAGAAAGAAAACACAAATAGGAGTAAGTTGTCAGTCCTTGAAGTGGGGACAGGTCATCAATGCTGGTAAGCAGAGGCTTGTGTTGTAAAACGTATTCATCACTGACCTGGAAAGCCGAAGATTACTGAAAAGAGAAAGGCTGCTGACAATACTGTATTATTCAAGATAGAAAGTTTGAAAGCTAACTGTGAGGAATTAAAAGAAGACAGTAGGACTGAAGGACAAAAAAATAGCAAATGAAATTCAGCGTAAATAATACAAGGCGATGTACATGGGAGAAAAACAATCCTAATTTCACATATAAAATTATAGGCTCTGAACTAACCATTACCTCTCAAGAGTGGTATCTAGGGGTGTAAAAAACCATTTCCTGAAATACCAGTTTTATAATACCAGTGTTCAGAAAAGCAAGTAAAATGCTAGGGACAATTAGGAGAAGGAGACATAGCAAGACAGAAGCCACTATAATGCTGTTTTCTGCCTTTGCCACACCTTGAATAATGCAAGCTGCTCTGACTAAAAATGTATGCAATAGACTTAGAAACAGTCCAGAGAAGGCAGCAAAATACAGAATAATTTCTGTAGAAGAAATGACTGAATAAATTAAGAACTTTTAGTCTAAAAATGTTAGAGGAAATATGATAGAGGTCTATAAAATCAGGAGTCAACATATCAGGATGGCAACATATTTTCTCTGTTCACATTGGCCAAACCCTGGGTTTGAGACAGTCATGTCAAGGTTACAGTTTAGCTTTTCTAGGAAGGAATGTGATGAATATTTGTATTTGTTCTTGGACATGTCTCTGTCTGGGTGATAGTTGAACAGGGATTTTACTGAGTCTAGAGGACTCAGGCTAGGAACATTCTTCTCAGTGTAGCAGGAATAATGTAATAAACCATGCTGTACATATATAGGTTTTACAGTTGACAGAAGGAACACATAGCAGCATTCTTCTTGCCATTGTAGTACCTGTATCACAGAGGAATCTCTGAAAGACATTGAAGTGCAAGATTTTGATCAGGTTATGTGTGTCCTAGGCCTTATTCCTTTCTTCCTTTTGATCAGTGGCAGGGCAGATGCAGGTGCTCTGGTAGGCACACCAGAGCTCCAGAGCCCAAGTGCCTAGAGGCAAAGAAGCTGTAGCATCAGCCACCTGACAGGCCTCTGTGTGTGCCAGGGCTTCTCTGGATCATGAGATGAATGTCACCACCAGCACCAACCTGCTGTGGGGCTTTCTGAGCACCAAACCCAGCACGGAGGAGACAGAGAGAAGGCTCTATAACAATGGAATGGAACTGGCCTTATGTGAGGCTGCTCCTGGACCAAAATTGTCTGTATTAGTCAGCTCCCAACTGGGTTTGAAACACATATGCTGCATCAGTGTACAGCCTGCAGACAGCTGCTGCTGTAAACCATCTGACTGCAATACTTTTCCAAAGCTTTACTGAGTCTTTTCTCTTGCTTATCATGAAGAAGCCTTACAGAGTCAGCATTTAGATTAGCACTTTTCCAGCAAAACTGTTAGAGATGGAGTCTGAGTTATTAGTTTCACATTGGTTTTAAATGAATAGTCTAAAAATTAATATTCATTTAAGTTTTTTTTTTAAATCATGATCCTTCTTCCTGAAAAAAATTGATTTTTGTTTACTGCCTTATTTTTCCCCACTGAATTTCTTCAATTTCATTCTCCTTTTCACCCTGTTTCAAAGGAGTGAAACTAGAATCATATATTAAATACTTGTTTAGTATTTCAATTAGTGAAATTTCAAGTTATTTTCACTTCAAATTATACAATCCAGAGTCTGAAAATAAATATATTTTTTATTTTCCTATATTTTTGTAGAATAATAAAGTAATATTGCTGTTCTACTCTGTGATGCTGCCTAACAAACATGAGGATGCACTAGAAGAGCAATTTAATGCTTTGTAGGACACAGGGATTACAGTTTTACTTGCTTATTTTATGATTGATGTTATAGAAAAAGGGTTACTTGAGTCCCTTAGACCTTGAACAGCCTGACTCAAAATAAATAGATGGGTACCAAACTTTACTAGTTGATTCAGATTACCATGGATATTCCCAGCTCACATTTTTATTGCATATACATTTTTTCCTCTTGAGTGATGGCGAGAAGTTCTACAAAACTACAGAATACCAGTTCTGATTTATAAATGAACAGTCAGAGGTTTTGAAAACAGTTTTGGTTGTTTAAATATCTTCAGACAGAATTGTTGAAAGCATTTTTATTTGTGGGTTATATGCAGAAGAAATGTTTGAAGAATATAAATATGCATGTTGTTTTGGAGGGGCTTTGTCTGTTGCTTTTTTAAAATTGCTATAGTAGCTAAAGCTGAAGCTATTTTTTTTTTTTTTTTTTTTTTTTGGTAGACTTTGATGTAATTACATAGCTGAGCATGTGCCCTGTCCTGCAGTGCAAATAGCAACACGTCAAAAGCAAATGTCCTGCCAATTAATCTAAGCAATATTGAACATAGAGAATTTGCTAACCCACCAGCACCTGAGGTATAGTTTACTTGCTGTGACATCTGGCACCTGATATTTAAACAAAAAGACATTTTGTGAATTTCTTGTGCTCAGAGAGCTCTGGTGGTGTAACCATTTCAGCTTTGAAAAATGAAAAATATATGAACAATACTGGAATTTCAGGTTTTTTTCACATACAAAATATTCTGAATGTGACTTTATTTTGGGTTTTAAAGAGATAATAAATTGAAGTTTTCCATCATGAGCAACAGCAGAGTGTCACATCCTGCAGCACTTTGCATCCAAATTTAATTTCTAAAAGGAGGTTAGAGTACAGTATGTGTAGCATTGAAGCAGGTTGATGACCTCTTCGTCAAGCACCAAAGAGGTGTTGGATACCTCTGCATCTTAGTAGATATGAAGCATTTAAATTCTCTCACAATAAGAACAAAAAGGATGAGTGGGAATATCAGGATATGAGACATTTTGGCTTCATTGTATGTCTTGAACAAAATGTGGAAATTATATAATGGTGGTATATCTCAAACAGAGGAGGAAACAAGGACAGCCTGTCAGTGGCATCTGTCCTGTGTGCCAAATGGGAAGGAAGGGAAGGGCAAGAAAATGGAATGCAGTTAAAGACATACACCTAGTACACTTATTGAACAGAAACATTCAAGGCAAAGGGAAACATTCAGTCTGTTACTTCCTAGCTTTTTCATGCCTGAATTTGCATTCTCATTGTTTAGCACTGGTTTTTATACACAAAGTCATAAAGGCTATGAGTTTGAAGTTCTGTATAATGTCTATGAAAGTCAAATCACTTTTGCTTTTAGTATTGTTATTATTATTACCCTCTATTTTAAAACATCAAAAGACAATGACTCAAGTGGCACTTGTTGTACTTTGCCTATATGGACTCTAGAGACTGATGAAGTAAAAATTTATGCATTCTCTTAAGAAACCCTTTAAGAAAATGTTTTAAGAAACACCCTTTATGATATTAGTCTGCAGAAATTCAATGTGGTTCTTTAAAAATGTGCCGCCAAGGTGACAGCATTTTCTAAAACGTGTCCCTTTCAGTGGGACATTTCAGGAAGCTCACAGCTGAGTTAATCTACGAAAAGATTGAGATTTCCTACAAGTAGTTAGTGGTGTAAAAGCAATCCCTTTTTCACAGAAACAGAAATTAACCTTTTAACAACACCCATGCAAAATTATTTATATACAGGGTGACACAGACTGGGAAATCCACATATCTTCTAGTAAAAAAAAAAAAAAATAAAGATGAGCAGCATGTATTCATGCAAATGATACATGGGTAAACTACATAGTGATCATATTTGAAATGTATGAACTCTTTTTATTGTTGAATATGCTGATGTCTTCATCTTTAAAAAAGAGGTGTGTTCAGACCAGACTTTCCTACAGCATGAATGTCAAAAATATAGTATGGAAACTGTTAGATTATTTCTGTGACTTCACAACGGGATTTAAACAATTTGAATTTTAAAATCTCATTCAAATTATATCGAAAAGAGAACTTTAACTAAGGTCTCTCTTCTGCTATCTACTACTCCAGTATGAATTCTGAGTGCAATTTACACATTACCCTAATTTTAGTTAAATTATCTGCGATTCACAGAGTTAAAATCAGATTAATATCTGACTTGTTTTCGTTCTGAAATACTATTTTAGTAATTTTAGATTAAAAAATAAGTCTGATATCTAATGCTGACAAAATATGATGTAGTCATTGACTACCACATAAAAGTTATGTTGGGTTGGAAGTTACCTTTAAATGTCTTCTCGTGCAACCCTTCCTGGAATGGACAGGGTCATCTTCAGCTAGGTAAGGATGCTCAGATTGGCACCCAATCTGACCCTGAACTGGGCATCTACCACCTCTCTAGGAAACCTATTCCAGTGTTTCACCACTTTCACTGTAAAAAAGTCTTCCTCATAGCTACTCTAACTTGTCTAGTGTTGTAATTTAAAGCCATTACTCTTTATCCTATTACAACAGCCCCTTGTAAAAAGTATTGAAAGGCCTCAGTATGAGCATTCTCCAGGCTGAACAACCCCAGGTCTTACAGCTCACACTCATATGAGAAGTTTTCTCTCACCCTGATTATTTTTGTGGCCCTCTGTGGACTCTCTCCCACAAGCCACACTTCTATTGATGCATCTCAGGATATATTTGGGCTGCACAAGCATGTTGATGGCCTCATGTCCAGCCTTTCATCCATCAGCACCCCCAAGTCCTCAGCAGGGCTGCTCTCTGTCTGCTCACCCCCCAGCCTGTGTTGATGCTAGGGATTGCCTCGATCCAGGTGCAGCACCTTGTTCTTGGCCTTGTTAAACCTCATGACGTTCCCATGGACCCACAGCTTAAGCTTCTCCAGGTTGCTCTGGATAGCATCCTCTTCTTCAGGTGTGCCAACCACACTGCTCAGCTTGGTGTCATCTTCAAATTTCCTGAGGATGCACTTGCTCCCTGTCGGTCATCAGTGAAGATATGGAGCAGTGCTGGTCCCAGTACAGACAACTGAGGGCACCACTTGTCACTGATGCCCTTTAGGACATTCAGTTACTGACCACTACCCTCTGGATGGGAGCATCCAACTAATCCCCCATTCTCTGAACAGACAAGTCATCAAATCCGTATCTCTGATTTAGAGAGCAGGATGTTGTGGGGGACTATGCAAGGTGAAGCTGACAGGTCAGTAGTTCTCAGTGGCCTCCATTCTACCCATTTTAATGATGGGATGTGGTGTTTCTCTTTTTCCAACCACCAGGGACTTCACCTTAGCAATTGCAATTATTGTGGAGAGTGACTTGGCAACTACATCAGCCAATTCTCTGTGAGTTTTGGGAAGAGAAGGACAAATTACTCATGCAGCATATAGACCTTACTAGAATATATCTCTGATTTATTACATGCTTCTCTTTACTTTTTGCAGCTGTGGCAAATAATCTACATATTATTGGCATTTGTAGAGTGCTGTGACATAAGGTCTAAAATTTTCTGGGCTACTATTTTTCTCTTCTCCTAGGGTCTTTTTTTTTTAAATACCTTTTATACACATTATGTACATAAACTGTATCTTTTATAAGAGGAAAGGAAACACACCTGAGTTCTGAAGTAAATCAGATTATTTCTGTAACTTAAATATATATCTTGCTTTTACAAAAGTAGAGGACTTTTCTTTCGTAAAAGCTCAATTTTTGTACGAGTTTTAGGGTTCAATCATCTTGAAAAATTTCAAAGAACACTTTTGAAAATGTTACCATAACTAATGAATAAATAAATTCTTATTTCAATTTACAAATCACATATATTTATATTGAAGATTCCGAGAGGAGGGTAATTTGAACATGCATTATAGACTTATTATTACTACAGAAACTAAACTTTTCCTAAGATTTAGTGAATCAAAAATGTAGAAAATAAACAAAGTTTCATCAGCTCTATGTTACTCAGTGGTTGCCTCACTAAAAAAAAAATTCTCCCTTTAGACAGATACCCATTAAAATTTATGTTAATTTCTATTGCATTTGAAAAATATTTTAATATTATGAAACTTAGGGCTGTTTAATAAAATGTATGCTACTCTACATTTAAAAGGCACTTTGAGTAGTATACTCAAATCATGTTACTGAAGAAATATTCTTACCTGGGAATTAACCTTTATTTTTTAAACCATGACTGAAGTATTTTCTCAAAATTATATTTTTAGGTATTGATCTAACATTCCTATTTGAATCAATCTAAGATGAGTACTGCATTTACTCTTTATTAAAACTATATATAATTTTGAAGTGTTTGGCAGGTGTAAATTTCTGGGTCTGTGCCATACATAGCATATTTCTGCCACTTTGGAAGCAAAGATGCAGAAAAGTCAAGGTGTGTGAGGGTATGCAGAGGACTAAATTTTGTTCAGTCTTCTGATGCCATCTTGTGGATAGATAAAGAATTGTCTGTTGCATGAAGGAATAAAGCAGAAGTGCACAAAAATAATGTATTTTGTGTAGTTGAGTTCCCACAACAAAACCAGCTTCAATAAGGTTTTCAGGTTTTTTCTTCCTAACTCAGTTTTATAAACTATGTCCTCAGAATTTACAATGACTTTAACTGGGCAGTAAACACTACTTTGAAGATACAGTGTTCCTGAGAATTGTTTTAATCATTATTTCTTTCTGTCCTCTGAAGCAAATGTAGGTCTCCTAGTCATGGTACGTAGCAGGAATCTGTGAAAAGTAACCTTCAAGTTATATATATGCAATTTTTATGCTTTATGACTGTATCCTTTACAAGACCTTCCTTCAACTTCAGAGATTCAGCAAAATTACATAATCAGCTATGTCCTATTTTTTCCCCCCTATTTACCATTGGAAAACTTAAAAATAACCAGCTGCCAAATCAAGTGTTTCAATGATGTTTATAATCTCATACCTTGATTAGCACAGTCTCCTTATGAGTGACCATCTTTCTCCAGTTATTTCCTATTCAGCTCTCTTCCACATTATTTAGTGGTGCCCAAATTCACAGCTAGAGGCCAAGGTCGCTGGAGGAGTGAAATGTGTAAACCTAGATAATATTCTCAGATTCAAACCCAGTAAACCAAACAAAACCCCTAACTATCCGATCAACCAAACCAAAAAGAAAAAAAAAAAAGTGACCAGGAAAACAAAACAAACCAACAAAGTCCAGCTAAACAAAAACCTACATCAGTATTTTTTTTACAGGAACAGCAGCTCCTCATTAATGTACTGGTATTGTTTAAAGAACCGGCCTGGAATTTTGCTTGTTGTCTTTCTTGTTGAAGCTGTGCCACTGTGTTGCCAGTAAGAACTGTAAGATTAGGACAAAGAAAATAAAGTCCAAGGCTAATTCCATAGCCTTTCTGGCAATGAGCTTGTGTAACTGAAGGATCTTACGTTGTAATCTCTGTTTATGTGGTTTCTCATGCATTCATCCTCTTCATATTAAATACACCTTTGAAATATGTTTGTAGAGTTCTGGAAGTCATCCAGAAGTCTGAGCATACTTTTCACTGGGAATTTTCCAGACTGCCACATTACAGAATCAAATTCTGGATTTCTTGTACTCTCACTGACTTGATGAATCCTTGATAGATTTTTGCCACACTGTGATAATGACACAATTTCAGTAGATGGGGATGAAAGATGTGGGTTTGGAAAGCCTTATGAAGAGCTGTGGGGGTACCAGTTGTCAGTTTCTCTGGGTCTGGATTGAAGGCACTTGAGAGAGTAGTTCATGTTCGGACTCAAGTGTTTATTATTTCTTATCAGTAAAACAGTCTCACAATCATGAGTTCAGTACCTTTTCATTAGAAGGCACAAAATAGGTAACAATTACTTGTTACAAGGTCTTTTAAGACTAAACTATCCAATAAGAACTGACACCTGGATTATGTTCCCTTTTAACCCAATAACTGATCCCAAAGAGCCCACAATTTTGCCCAATTACAAAATTCCACCCAAACCCATGAAGAAGAAGGAAGAAGAAGCATGAAGAAGAAACCTAAGATAACACCCTGTGCCCTCCATCTTGCTTCCATCCACAACATACTAAAAATCCCAAAACCTAAATTTCTCACCAAGTGATACACCTACACTACTCTCTATAGTTTATTTCACACTTTTGTGGATTCTAGTCTGTATTGAAGTTTAGGAAACTTTCTCCATGAATAAGGGTGAAAGTCAGTGCTCCCCTGGGGGGTCAGAGCACCCCAGAGAACACAGAGAAATTTTCCCGGTGCTGTAGGTTTCCACAAAGAGCAATGGTTTGAATTCAGCTTTTTTCACTTTCTGGGAAAGTGTTCCAGAAATATTTGTCAATCCTTTCACATCACATGAAAAAATGTCTATCATTCTTGGCTGTAACTTTAAATAAAAATGTGTGTGGCTGCTGGTCTGTGTACTAAATACAGCTGTCTACACACTTGTTAATACCATTTGGACTGAAGCCATAAAATGGCATTTTTATGATAAGGCTCTGAAGGTGAATGTTGCATGAGGTCATACGGATTCATTTGAGGGTACTAAGCTGCTGTAAGAGTATCAGAAGACTATAAAAGAAAATAAATCCAACAGTCAGAGTCAAAGCTTGATATAGCTCAGTTTCTGGAGCTTCACTGGGCAAAAGTTTCTTATTCCAGAAGAGATGTTAGAGTAAAACTACTATTGAAATAATGTGGACACTAAAAGATTATGAGTGGAAGTGTATTTCAGAAAGAAAATATTTCAGATATGGGAACACATCTTTCTTGGTCATGCAGTAATGCGCATGCCTATTTGAGTGGAATAAACATTGATCTGAGACTGTGTTTAATGGACAATTGTGATAAAATAACACTTTTGCATTTCCTAGCAACCAAAAATGAATCCTGGTGACCTTACATAAGCTATATTGTCTTGTGGAAGTATTGCTCTGGAACTGTGTGCGAGCCTTATTTTGCAGTTAGGTATTATGCAGTTAGTGAGTAAGACAGCCAAGCAATGTGGATAATCTAAGGCCCAATTCTCCAGGTCATTCCTTGCCTTCTTTCATTTAGATTCTAACACATGTATACACACTCTCTCTTATGAGCTGCCCAGACTCAGAAACAGTAGCTCTGTGTTCAGACATTACTGGTCTCTGAGAAAAATGTATTCAGTATCTTTATATGATTTTTGGAGTAAGTAACAAACATTCACACCGTGAACTGCAGAGTCACTGCCTTGAACAAAACAACATTGGCACTAAGATGAGAACATGATTATTTTAGCCTATTAATCTGGGCTTCACAAAGACCTTTGAAAAGAAGCCTTAGAAAAGAAATAATATAACAGATACATGCCTCTGTTTGCATAGCTGTAATGAGCTGGACATAATCTGTAATAATTTATGCCAAATATTTTAAATTTAAGAGTCTAAAATTGTACAAATATCCTGAAAGGTGACATGCTCTGCCTGTTGCACTACTATGGAAAACCTTGACAAGTGATGCAAACTGTATCCCTTTACTTCCAGTGAACAACATGTCGATATTGTACTAGGGGATGCCTGTAGCCATATTTCCAGAAGTCATCTACCTGACTGTTTGCTTCTGCTCAGAAGCTGGTGATCTGCTATTTATCTCTGCTCATCAGCATTATTTCTAGAGTCTTTAGATGCAGAAAGACCAAATTTAACTGGTATTTGTTTTGACATTTTTGTGCCATGAATTTGCCAACCTTGAAGGTAAATTAACTAGTTCAACTCAATTTAGCATTCACATATATAGTAAAATTCATTAGAGTTCATTTTAGCCCACATAGATCTATATAAGTGAATTAAACAATATTAGGCCATGTTCTCTGGATCTGGAACCCAGTCACTTAGATTGTTGAATTATCGAAACAGTATTTGGCATGTCTTCAACTAGTGCAAGTACTTTTGTCCCATATGATTTATCTCTGTATATAGCACAGAATTCTTATTCTGCAAAGGTTCTTCTTGTTCCTTGTAAATTAGGTGACTTTTTCTTCTAATTCCCCTGATATTCTATGTCCATTTTGCATAGGCTACAACAATGAAACTTTGGGTACCGTTCCCAAGTATACAGCCTGATGGTGGGAACATGGAAAGGAAGGCACCAGTGTTGCTTAATACAATCAAGCAAATTACATGGTAAAATGAAATAGCAAAAATAAAGGGCTAAAATCTTAACTTTTCAAATGGCAATCTTTCACATTAACAGGTAGTACCTGATGAGCTGAAAATGAAACAGTAAATGTGAGTGGTTCTAAAATTATGTGAAGTGAAGTCACCCCTAATTTTACTTTTGCTGGATTATGAGTAGTAGTAGAGTGTTAAAATATATCTGGGATGTGTGGCAAGGTTTTGGTAGCTGGGGTGTTACTGTGGTGACTTCTGTGAGAAGATGCCAGAGGTTTGCCCCATGTTCAACAAAGTTAATGCCAGCCAGCTCTGAGAGGGACCCACTGCTGGCCAAGGCCAAGCTCATCTGGGATGGTGATAGTGTCTCTGAGAAAACAGATTTGAGAAGGGGGAAAATCTGCTACACAATGTCAACCAAAGAGAGGAGTGAAAACATGTGAGAAAAACTATTCTACAGACACCAAGGTCTGTGAAGAAGGAGGCAGAGGATAGGGTCCAGGTGCTAGAGCTGAGATTCCCCTGCAGACCATGGTGAGGCAACTATGCCCCAGCATGCCATGGAGGGGAGAGAAGAAATTCTTCTTCAGCCCATTGGGTGCCCTGTGATGGCACAGATGGATGCCAGAAAAAAACACTGTGACCCTGTGGGAAGGCCACACTGGGAAAGCTCCTGGCAGGACCTGTGGCTGAATGGAGACAGTAGCCTACACTAGAACATGTGTGGTGGATAGGACTTGTGATCTTGTGTGGGGGACCCACACTGAACCATTTTGTTGCTGAAGGTCTCCAGTCTGTGGATGGGATCCACAATGGAGCAGTTAATGAAAAACTCACATTGAAAAAGTTTGTGGAGATGTCTCCTATGGGGGAGACCCCATGCTGGATGAATGGAACAGAATGGGCATGAAGGAGTGGCAGACAAAGAATTTACAAGATGAACTGAGTACAACCCCATTCCCCATCCTCCTGAGCCATTTGGGATAAGGTAGTGAAAATAGTGAGTGAATTTAAACCCAGGAAGAAGGGAGGAGTACAGGGAAGATGGTTTCAATATTTGGGTTTATTTCTCATGAGCTTGTTCTGATCTGATGGCTAATAAATTAATTATTAATCAGACTCCCCAAGGTGAGTCTGTTTTGCCCATGATAGTAGTTGATGATCAATCCTTCCCTGTCCATAACTCCATAGCATGAGCCTTTCGTCATATTTTTCTTGTCCAGTTGAGGAGGGCAGGAATAGAATGTCTTGGTGGGGCCTGGCACTCAGCCAGAGTCAACCCACTACAGTCAGTTTTGGTTTTCAGGGACTTAAATACATAGCAAGCAAATAATGTTGACTAAAACCAATCTTTTTTGCATCCCTGAGCACAGTTGGATTTACCAGCAGTTAGTTGCTTGTATTCAAGTATATTCAGACAAACAATCCAACAAAGAGACAGCAAGAATACATAAATCAAGGTTAAAAAGGGATTGATTTTATTATATTTCCTATGGTTTTGGTGGTAGGCTGGCTTTGTGATTTTTAATCTGTTTATTTCATAATATTGATTGTGGTAATGGAACACTTAATATTTCAGCTTTTTTTAAAGCAATATAAATTCTGTTTATGTGTGGATTTCATTCATAATAATCAAACTGTGACAAAATAACACTAATATAGAAAAATCTTTCTTTTTCAATTCAGCATTACAGGTGTATAAGTTAATATCCAATTTCACAATGGTTTTATTGTAATTACATATCCATATTCCTCTGCTGCACACCACAACAAAAGTATTTAGAGGACTGGGTTTAGTTTATTGTGTTCACACTTGGGTGGGCTTTAAAGAAAACTGGTATATTTGAAGGTATGCCCATTCATGTCAGGAGAGTTTGAACTAAGGGATCTTTCAGGTCCTTCCAACCCCCCAAACTTTTCTACAATTTGACGATGAAGATGATTGAGATATTTTCCATTGGCTTAATTATGGGATCTGCTATTCTACCTGTACTCATTAAGTTTCACGTGTTATGCAGGTATTCACTGTCCCAATAGTTTAAGTTCCACAATAGTGTTCTTCCATATTTTCCAAAAGTTCTTATGATGTCATCCCAGCCATAGTCTTACCTGACAGCATGCTGGTTTCTGTATCTCTATAGATCTTGCTGCTTGTGACTTTCTACAAAATTCCTAACAAATATTGTTATCCTCTCAACAGAAAATTTATTCTTTCTGACCTAATATAAGATAGGAGTTCCTGTGTAGTCAAAACCCACTCATAAACATTCTGAAAAATTTTTCCACAGGGACAGTGATTTACACTACACTGGAACTGCAAAATTTAACATAATGATACTTTCCCAACAAAAATATCATTAGCAAGAGTCAGGTTAAAAACAATCACAAAATAGGTCACAGATATTAAAAGGAATCTGTTTCTTTCTGTCTACACTAACTCTCATCTTAGCCCTTTTGAGGATCTAGCAATTATAATTAGTTTTTGCTTTTCTTTGCTGATGGCTATTTCAGGAACAGGCATCTCTATGCAATTCTAAGTAGACATAAACCCAGACTGAATTCCAACTAAAGTGATTACTTCTAATTGTCAGAACTGTATGACTTTTCAGTAGATAAGGCCAGAACCCAAATTCCATAGTGAATAAATTATCAACTCGCTTTCCCACAATTATATATTACTATTATACATTATTTTATATATATATGAAGGACCTTCCATTGTCTGTGCTGTAAATGTTGAATTGATAATTTCCGATATAGATATCAGCTTGACATGAACAATCAAACTAATTTCATTTTTCAGATATCCTGTTTCAGAAGACAGATAAAAGGAAGGACAGACAATATAGCCAAATTCTTCAGTGAAAGTTCATACACTCAGCACTTTGGAAAATTGGATAATTTAAATTCTTATATGTTTTAGAAGATTTTATATATATATATAAAAATATTTAGAGTACATCACTTCTGTTGCCACCTAAGAAATTTCATTTTGGTAGCATGTTCAACTTTAAGGAGTATCCATAGATTAGAAATCCATCTAGGGCACGTTTCTCTTTTGTTTGTGCTTTCTCTTATATTTCTTTCCTACCTAAATACAGCATCTGCCTCTGAATTTTTTTCTTCTATTTTTCACCTGCTACCATATATACCAGACAAAACACATCTAATGGTTTTTGAAAATACTAATTTCTAAAATTACATGCTTTTTTACTTATATATCTCTTAATTTTAAAGATGCCTTTCAAAAAGTCAGAGAAAGTAGTAAAGCACTATTTTGTCACTTTTTCAAATACAATTGTGTATTTTTTGACATTTCAACAAAAATAGCAACAGCTGTTTTGCTATGAATATTTAAAGTTGTAACAATTTTCATTTACTATAAACTATTTAAAATGTGTGCTCCCCATGTTAGGATATACTGGTTATCCATTTTAGTAAAATGCCAAAATTAACAATACTATTCTTTATTTCCCAGCCAAACAGGTACATGAAATAAATGCCATTGAAAATAGTTGCTTTCTACAATATTTCTTTGGCAAGATTATTTGTCTGTATATGGTTCAAAAAGATTTTCACACAATAGTATTACTATAACATCTCAGAATATTTCAGAACCTGAAGAGGGGTTATTTCATCACCAAAAAAAAAAAAACCACCCACCAAAAAACCCCACACAAAACAAACCAAAAAGAAAAGAAAACAAACAAACCAAAACAAAACAAAAAAGCAAAAAACCCCAACAACTGAAATAACAAGAGAAACTAAAAAATCATTATTGTAGGATAGTTGTTAATGTGCAGTGATCAGATTTTATTGCATCTAATATATAAATATTCTTCTTTTAATATTGCTGGATACTGCAAACTTTAGTGCATTTCATAAAACTATGGTGAGATATGCGCTTGCACAC
Source organism: Passer domesticus (assembly GCF_036417665.1). Classification (NCBI taxonomy): domain Eukaryota; kingdom Metazoa; phylum Chordata; class Aves; order Passeriformes; family Passeridae; genus Passer; species Passer domesticus. The sequence goes on along the minus strand of NC_087475.1, from coordinate 52,848,257 downwards.
TTTAGGTCCGGAGTAATTTTAGCATTTGTTCCTCAATGGCAAATTTCTTTTGAGTTGAAAACAAGGCACCAGAGAGCTCACAACTCCCTCTCTCAACGTTGCTTAATTCTGTGTGTGCCTTAATCAATAATTGTCTATATTTCTCCTGACTACAGGTTAATTATCAAATTTATATTTATTACTTGGTTTTTATATTTTTACTATTAAAATACGTTTTCTGTTTGTCTCCATGTGTTTCTTGATAGGGACCGGCAATTATCAGAACATGCTTGTAATGCAAAGACATCCCAAGTATATTTTGTACACTCGGTTCTATTCAGGTAATTTTGTAAAATAATCAAGTATGAATTGAAGCATCAAACCATGTTGAACCATTCTTCTGTTTCTCTGATCCAATTACTATGATTTATAGAGGGGAGCAGCTGTGAGTAAAATTTTAAGAGCTGTACCTTAAAATAATAGAGCAGTTGAGGAGATATGCCTTTAAATCCCTTCCCCAGAAGTAAAAATATTTTAATTTGGATCTTGCAGGTGCATGTTGTGAGAAATGATTGACACACTTAAGTGCCTTTTCCATGTCTACATAGCATGGACAATTGATTATTATTTATTTAATTAAGGGGGTTCAACATTTTACAAACTAACTTGGAAGCTAAATCATTTGACCATATACAGTTACAGAATGAGTCAAGAAATTTCTTGAGGGTGACTGATCCTGTGGTATTGTCCATGATTTGAGCTCTAGCTGAATTATTGCAAGTAACTTTTTATCAGTCTATATGAAATCAGGCATATCAAATTCCCTGTCTTATGGTTCATGCAAATAAATAACTTAGAAATCATTCTGAGACACACCATTCCTCCTCTGAGCCTTCTCCTCAATACCTGAAGGCCTTTTCTTGGATGTAGCCAAATGGGATATGTGACTCTAGAATTCTGCAGGGTAAAGGGATAAACATCTGTTAAATTTTGACTTTTGGTGTCTTTTTGTTTCTATTAGGAAAAGATTTTAATTGAAGTATTAACAACCCTTTAGGCCTTTAGACTGTCTTCCAGTGGGAAACAGATGTCATATGTTCCATCTTGCTATATCCCAGATGGTAATATGCTGTCCATGTTCAAATATTTTTTCTTTTAGGATCTAAGCAATACTAGACTAATATGCATAATGAAATACATGCACACATGTGCCTAATGCCTGCACAACCAGCTATGATCAGCAATTATGCTAGAAAGAATGACAAAGTTTATGTAAAATCTTTGTAGTCGAAAGGCTGTTTGGCAGAGCCAGCTACAGGCTCTGCAGTGATATAGGAAGTGGTTACAGAACTTAAGGATAAGGTGGATAAGGAAGGCTGAAAGGAATTTACTGGTCCGAAATGATGATGCTATAGTGGAGAGAAAAACAAGGAAGGAAAAGGAAAGTCTTTCTTGTGAGAGAAGAATTCACCTGCCACTTCAGTGACAGAAGGTGATTAGAGTGAAAAGGAAGGATTACAAGGAAAAGAAGCTTTAGGCTATCTGAGTGAATGGAAGTACTTTACACCTTTTCTGTTCTGGTTGCCCTTTTGCATAACCTGTGTGTGCACAGACTATTTAAGAAAAATGAAACATGCAGCAAAAAATGTTACAAATTGCTCTCATAGTATAAAATGTTGTGTAAAGACCAGAGTGTGCTTCAGGCTAAATACTGAATGAAAATGGCTGGCTGGGAGGATCATCAGTAAAATATATGTGCAGTCAAACAATCTTTATTGGAAAACTTTTACATCAAAACTTTTACATCAAAAATCCAGGGACCTAAAATTATATTACATCAAGTGATCTCCATCTAATACAAAGGAAAATAAATAGGCTTCCAAGGAACTAAACCCTTAGTATGCAGTATACTAAGGAGCAGTTAAAGATTAACACCTTGAATTGTACCCACAAACTATATGGAGATAGTGGTATCTTGGAAGCCCTGTAGTAATAAGCTAGTTTTGACTACATCTTCTAAGCAAGAGAACAACTTCTTTACTAAATGTATTTTCCTCATCTTTTTCAAAGTAGCAAAAGTTGTGTGGACAACTTTTCTTTCTGCATGGACATACAGTGTGAAAGCCAGAAAAATATCAATGTCTGTGTACAAGTTTATATACTCAGTAGTTACAAGAATTTATGTCAAATTCACATAAATACAAATCTAAATAAAATCATCAGTCAGCCAGTAGAACTTTTGTGCTGGAAATTTCTCTTGCCAATAGTACCAGTGAGACAAAATATAACCAAGACAAAAACTTCTTTGTTTTTTGGGTTTTTTTTATTTTGAACTTTTGCAGCAAAACAGCATCATTGCTACAGTGTGTCACAAGCTGTTGAGGCTAAAATAGCTGTGTTCTATCATGTATTTTCCCTTTCTTTCTTTCTTTCTTTCTTTCTTTCTTTCTTTCTTTCTTTCTTTCTTTCTTTCTTTGCTATTAGGATTTTCAAAAGATAAGAGGTAAAGCTCTCTCTTACATAGCTTGCACTTTGGAAATCTTACAAGGAAGATTTCTGTCTGCTTAGACAGGTTACAGCATTGTAGTCTGAAAAGTTTTTCTTTCACAGTCCTGGGTAGAAGGCTATTTCTCTACTATATGACAAGGGGGCATAAACTAAACAGGAATTTCTGCTTTTGGAGAAAGATTCTAGGTTTTTACAGAACAGAATTTCATCACAAAACAGGAAAAATATCTCATCTTGAAATGTAAGTGCAGATTTTTTGACTCTCACCATTTCTTCACTGCTTAAGTCCAAGCAGACTATGTCATTAGGAAACATTGTTCAGATTAAAAGCTACTTTGGAATCAATTTAGAAACTTGGTGCTCTGTCTATAATTGTATGTATTCCTAGCACCTATCTTATGATGTGGGATTTCATTTGATATATTTTACAAATATGTTTCACCACACATGTCTTTTACATCACTGAGGTCCTTGCTCTTAAAGACAGATAAACAATTAATCAACAGCATTTTTTCAATACGATTAATTTCCTTGAAACATAGTAATAATCTATGTTTCATGCAAAAACTCAACCCAATCCAATTCAAGCAACAAAACCTCCCAAAAAACAAACACAAAAAACAAACAAAAACCAAACAAGGGAAAATGTGGACCCAAGTAAAAAAGCATGTGGAAAGAGGAAAGCTAAAGTAGAAAAAGAAAGCTGAATGCTCTCTTCCTGACAGAAGTCAAGATTTCCTTCATATATCTAGCATAAATACATGCACTACTTAAGCATACTGATAGAAAAGAGAATATCTTACTATTCATGACCCATCTTTCAAAAAGGTGGCAGTGAGGACCCTGGGAACTATTGACCTGTCAGTCCAGTTCTGTGGGAAGATCATGAAACACATCCTTCTAGAAGCTCTGCTAAGACACAGGGAGATCAGGGAGGTGATTTGGGAAAGCCAGTGTGGCTTAACCAGGGACAAGTCCTGCAAGTCTGCCCTGACCAACCCAGTGGCCTTCTATGAAGGAGTGACTGCATCAGCGGACAAGGGAAGGACTACAGATGTCATTAATCTGGACTTCTGTAAAGCCTTTGACAGAGTCATCCACACCATCCTTCTCATTTATTGGAGAGAGATGGGTTCATTGTATGGGATCTTAGATGAATAAGGAATTCTTATTCATCTTCTAACTTATTCATCTTATTCATCTCCTGACTGTTGCAATCACACAGAAATGGTCAGTAGCTCAGAAATTTGCAGACAGCATCAAACTGAGCAGTGTGGTTGACACACCTGAAGGACAAGATGCCACCCACAGAGGTCTGGACAAGCTCGAGAAGTGGCCCCACAGGAATATTTCTAAAACCAAATGAGGACAGCATATGGAAAGGATAGAGTTTTGATATTTGATTGGGTTTTTTTCTTTCTTTTTCTTTCTTCAGAAATAATGTAAGACCTATATTTTATAATCCTGAGTCTCTTTTATATACAAAAATTTTTCAAGAATTCCTAATCATACTGCTAACAATGTGTTCCTAGATAAGAGAATGTTGCTGGTTTAGGTGGTCAAAACCTTATATTTTTGAAGGAAAATAAATTACAAACATATAAAGACTGCATAAAGCTACTCTGTGTATAGGGGAGAGTGAATTTAGCAATTAGTTGTTTTCTATTGTCATACCAAGAGTAACTCAGAGTTGTTAGGCCTCAGCTGAAAGTGTTATAAAATAGTATATCTGAAAGAGTTTGGGAAAAAATATAGCAGATATTGAAATATGCAGCAGTTGCATGTGTAAAACTGGGTTATTTTCAAAGGGGCTGCTAGATTTTAAAACCTGAATGCATATTGCAAGGAAAGAAATACTGAATACATGGAATAAAGTTTCATCAACTTGTGATGCTAGAACGTTTTTTTAAAAGAAAACATTTTCACTAGCACACACTCAACCTAAATAAGGTGAGGATGCAAAATACATTTTTTTTTATTTTCACAAAACTTGAAATAAAACCTGCTGCCACTAGAGATCATTGTTGCTCTTTGCAGAAAAGGCTACCACTGTATTTTAGTACAGTCAGTCTTGTTCTTCATAGAATGCATTTAATAAAATCAAAACAGAAGCACAAGCAGAAATTACTTCCAGCCTCAGCATTTCTTCTGTAAAATTTAATGGCACTATAAGAGCAAACAGAATGACAGAACCTTCTGGCCCAACACCAACATACCACTGATGACTTGAATAACTACAGGTTGGATTGTCCAAATCTTAGCTCTTAAAATTAATATCAACTATTTACCTTCAATCATATAATTTTTTAGGTAATTTAGTCCTTTCAAAATCATCTTCATCACTATTTATAGCTACAATGAAACAAAATTTCAGAATATTCCTCAAGTTTCATTCACTATATTTTTATGAAGTATCTTTCTTCTGCTACCATCTTTTTATAATAAAGTCTGTATCTGCACCATTTTTTAATACATTATTATCCATGCTGTAGATATTTATTCTTCTGAATATCTACGTAATTCAGTCTCCTGAAATTTCACCTGTTTCTATTAGGTGGGAATAAAGCGGAAAATGCCTCCCTCTTTTTACCTCAACTTCTGCTAAAGTGAAACAAAAGAAAGTCATAGAAACAGTATCTGCAAATAAGACACAGATTAAATCCTGAATCCATTAACCTTTTTTTGTTTGTTTGTTTGTTTTAAATATGTAAAGCCAGAACTGAATGATGCTGATATTTATATATATAGAATAAAATGCTGTATCAAACTTGTTTTCTTCTGCAGTAGGGCTAGTTGAAGTGTAGCCACCAGGAAGTATCTTTAGGTAATTGTCCTCACTATTAAACAGAAGCTGGGCAATATGAAATATCTAAACTACCTCTTCTTCCTAAAAAAAATTACAAAATAATCCCATCTCTATCTGAGAGGTAAAACTATTTCATGTAATAAATAATAAAATAACCTTTCCATTAAAATAGAGGGCTGATGATAAATCATTGGAACCATTATCTGAAAAATAATAACAAAAAAAATCAAACGGAAATTACAAATGATAACTGATCAAAGGGGTAACTATGCATATCAACCAAATAGCTAGATCCTATAGTATATTAAAATAATCCCAAGTGTACCATTGCCAACACTAACTATACTGACTTCTGAAGTATGAAGGATTTTTAATTTAGGACTCCCTATGGTGATATGTTGTTCATTTTAATGATTGTTGATTGCTTCGGTGATGTATTTTGAAACATGTCCCTAATCTTTTGTGATTTTTTTTGTCCTCTTGGGATGCATTTCCAATTGTTGTAATATGACACATGTACCATTTAATTGTATCACATTTTATTTTTGAGATTTTGATGTACTCAAGCTTTTCTTAACATTTTAAAAAATTATTTACATCAATTTTTGAAAATCAAATTGAATATAGAATAAATAGAAAATAAGATCATCACTTCATAGGGTCATGTACAACCTCATTGTACTATGCTTAGGTCTGCTCTAAACTGAGTGGCCTAATTACACTTGTGTAATACTCAAGTAGGACAAAAGGCTCTTATTTGTATTTTGTATTTTGTGTCCATGTTTGTATGTAAAGCACTGAGGTTCAGGCCACAAACCCATATTTCCTTCTTATTTTTCTCTCACTTGTTGATAATACTTCAATGAACTTCAGAATCTTTATTAAACAAAGATTTTGATTATTCTTTGGGAGATGTAAAAGACTTATTACCTGCCCAGGTTACCAACAAAATGACAGCATTCTTTCACAAAGTCATTTCAATAAATAATTTATTTTTCCCTCTAAGGAAAAAAAATCCTAGAAAGAAAATATGGCTTCTGTACTGATTTACAGGACTACTAAATATTTTCAATTTGAACTAACTTTGAAGTACATACAAGTCCCCTCTTATCTTTATACAATAGAAGTTTTCAACCCCAGATATCAGTGGGTATTTCTCAAACAGACATGTGTTAAGTTGAATTGCTCTGTTAGTCAAGTCAAGGGACTGTACAAATCCTGGAGATTTTCTGTAAGACTAAATTTCCCCTCGTGTCTCTCCCACCATTCAAGACAGTATTTCTGGATGTACAGGGAGAAACTAGTTTGAAAATTAGTGTGTTTCCAGGCTATGCTGATTCTCCATAAAGAAATAGAAACTGAAATCATTTTCATGACTCTTAGAGAAAATAAGAAGAAAAAATATATGAAAATCAGAAAAATAGTGCAAAAAATGGAGCAGATTTTACTTTCTTACCTTGTCATTTATTAGCATGTCCCAGGGTTAAAAATAAATATGCACAGAAGTATACAGTGAACAAAGACATAAAAGACAATGAAAAGGAGACTCAGAACTTCAAAAGAGATTAGGCTGTTACTATTAAGCTAATATTTGTATTTTCATGCTTTTAGTGTGGTTTTAAAAACACACTGGATGCCAAAATGACAATTGCCATGCAACAGTAGATACCTTTGACATTCTTTGATCCTTTCTTTCATCTCTTCTTGGTTTCCTGAGTTTTTTACCTACAGTTAAGATTCAACAGCAAGGTCTAGTAGAATTTAGGATTTCTCTTTACCTTCACACTAAAAAGCTGTGGTTTAATTCTTACAAATCACACTGCAAATTGACTAAAGTCTGCATAATATATTTCACGCTAATAACACTATTCATGATAGATTAATAAAGCCTACATGGTTGCTTTGTTACTTTGTCTTTGCATGGTCAATAAAAACAGTTCAAGCCTATTTATTTTTCTAAATTAACATTGCACTTCTAATGTTAGCTAAAAACAAAAATATAGTGAAACACTTTTTTTTTTTTTCACCATATAAACCAACTACATTTCTCTCAAATTGTTAAGACAGCTATTTTGGTGGGACAAAAAAATACAAAGGAAGTAAAGTACAGTATATTTTTTAAATATGAATTTTGGTGCAAGTGATTATGACTTTAACAGATGCTACATTGTTTGATGGAACATTTTAGATTCTGAACAAAGAGTCCTTGAAGACCAAGAATGAAAATAATATCTTACATGAGCAAAATAAATCTGACTTCTCAAGTACAATAGTCATTTACTGCTATCAAGAGTGCCATGTAATGCAGTCATCACAGAGTTCATCAACAGACAATAGATGATGATAATTCTTCTTCCTTGAAAAAGAATTCTATTCTCATGTTTTATAGAGATTGGGCCAAATCCTTCAATCCTTAATCCAGGATTGATTTTTCGGACTTTTTTCACAGTAGCAATCCATGCCAATGAGAAACTGTTAGCTCCTTCATTAAGATAAATAAAGATACATGTTCTCAGGCAAAGGCAATGGGGGGTGAGTAATGAATGAGCATTTTAGCTCATAAGGAATAAAGTTTTTAATATATATTTACTCTATTCATACAGGAAAAAAACAATATTTATTATATTGGACTTGAACTTCACAGTATTTTTTGAAGAGTCTGTAAAAATTCATATTAATAATCTGAAAAGAGAACTAGAGTCCGGACATTAATTATTTTATATTTGCAAACTAATTATTTCCTGTGGAAGGAACATTGGTTTTGCATTTCCCATCAAAATGAAAAGTTCAGATTCTTCTTGTACACATTACTCATTCTCATTTAGCAGTTCAATTTACTTCAAAATGGCAACATCAAAATATGTAGCTTATGTGTTTATGAAAGTATGCAGCAATTAGCCCTTGTAATTGCTATCAGCACTTAATAAAAATGAGAGAGAATAAATAGAAACTGGTGTAATTTTTGGGGGGTGAAGAAAAGAACCCAAAGGACAGATTTATGAAATGTGGCAATGTTTTATTTAACAGTTTGCATTTTAATACGTAGAAATAATCTGGAAAATACTTGCCCTATTAACTTTTTGGTGTAATTTGTTTCTACCCTTGAGTTGGCATACTATTTCCTAGTTTTGAGCGTAAGATAAAGCACAAATCAACAGTACTATACTTGTAAGGGTCTGCTATGACAAATCTCCTATTGGTGGTTCTGAACTATTTTTTCTTATATTTTACTACTAAGAATAAAATGAAAGAAATAAAACTGATTTCTCTGCAGGTAGACATTACTTACAATAAAAATCAGCAAATGGATATATTGAAGTTGTGATAGACATGATGCACATCTATGAGTAAATTTAACCATAAAGCTTACATTCTGGCTGTGTTTACAAATGAGACCTTCTTCAGCAAAAGGAATATTAAAATCTGTAGTATATGAAGTACCTCTTGTGTTAAATTACAATGACTGGAAGAAGGCAAGAGGAAGGTCATTGTAGCTGATAAACATAGTTATGCAAATGTGTTATTGTGAGAAGGCACAGAACAGGGTTAAAAATTGTGCTAAGCAAAAGGTCAGTCAGAAATTTCATGGGTTTTCAGGCCTTGAAATTTTAAAAAGTGAGGAGGTGAGCAAGAAAGAAAATTATAATGAGAGTAAGAGGTGATTTTTTTTGTTTATTTTTTAAATTTAGGTCTATTTTATGAATAAAACAATGTTGGTCTAACAAGAAAAGAGTCACCACCAATTATGTTTTCATCAGGAGAGAAAACCTCTTCTATTGTATTAAAATATTTGTAAATTCCCAATGGTTTTTAGTTTCTCTGTACCCACCAAGCACAGACATCTAAGCCTAAGATTCTTCAGGTCTAAATTCCTCAGAAGCTCCCTGATCCAGTATCACAGTGACCAGACCAATTTAATTTGCAGTGCTCAATTTAAGCATTACACTTAAGGGATTTATTTCTTGGGTTGTGAATAAATTTTATTTCAAAGAAAACAGAGAGCAGAACAAGCCATAGTTGGGATCTACTGAGTTTGTAGGGACATTATTAGGGATTCTGTGTATTTGTAACTTTTACTCCTGCACAGGAGATGGTCTGTCATGCTGATGGAGACCAGAGAGAATAAAAATCATAGTGCATATGTAAACTGATGTTTATTTAAGAACAAAAGTAGTGAACCATCAATATTAGAGCTTCCACTCCACTCATTTATGACACCTGCTCTCTTTCTCCTGTGTTATACTCTCTAGGTTCAACTTCAGCTTCCCTCTGCCACTTTGGGTCTCTAGCTGGTCTGGGAAAATCAGGCATGAAGTTGTGCTTCTTCACACCATGCTTGCTGACAGCAAGCCACCTTGAGGGACATCAGAGAAGGCCTCTGACCATTCCCATGTTACCTCCTCCATGTAACTGTCTGACATCTGGGATCTTAGCCTGCTTCTCAGACCTTTCCTCCAGCAGTGATTTTCCCCTTATTTTTTCCAGGCTGCCTCCTGTTTCCTGAAGCCGCTTTCTTTTTTTTTTTTTTTTTTTTTCCCCTCTCCTTTACTTTTCCTGAACTTCCATCTTCAGTTTTCCCAGCCTAAGCAGTTTAAATGCAGAAACATAGCATCTGCTTACTGTCTTAGCTGGTGGTTCTGTCTCATGCCTCTTTAATAACTGGAGGATTCAGGAAGTGATGTTTATGCATAGTCAAATTCAAAGAAAATTACAGCTAGCCTTTACCAGTCTTAACTAGCATACAGCAGGCTTCCTCTTGAGTATTCAAAAGTTCCGATTTTGATACTTATCCTTCCTTTTCCCCAAAACACACACACACACACACAAAAAACCCCCAAAGCAACAACAAAAACAACAAACACACACAAAAAAACCCCCAAAAAACAAAAAACAACCCTACCTGTTGCCTTTCAGTGTTTACAGCCTAAACTATTGTTTTTCTTCTGCATAGGAAAGAGTTGACTCCAGCTGCACTGCAGCTATATTGCTGCAATATACTACAGTCTGAATGTTTATCAGGAACTTGCTTCTGCTGCTGGGACAAGACCCCAGAGATGGAACAGGTGAAGAAGAGTAATTTTGATCTCAAGCCTCTGTAGATGTTAGATCATCATGTTTAAGTAAAGGGCAATGTACTTAGGTTTTCTCATTTTTACACCTTTATAGACACTTCATTGTGCTGTACAATTTCTTAGCAGAGCTTTGTTTCACAGTGCCCACAGAGGTTCAGCAAAATGAGGCAAAAGTTGGTATTCCTTCTGACACATATCTGTGCAGTGCCTGTTGTGAGATTTATAGTTCCAGGAAGCTTGGAGTCTGGCAGAATTTAATCTATAGAGAAGAGAAGAGAAGAGAAGAGAAGAGAAGAGAAGAGAAGAGAAGAGAAGAGAAGAGAAGAGAAGAGAAGAGAAGAGAAGAGAAGAGAAGAGAAGAGAAGAGAAGAGAAGAGAAGAGAAGAGAAGAGAAGAGAAGAGAAGAGAAGAGAAGAGAAGAGAAGAGAAGAGAAGAGAAGAGAAGAGAAGAGAAGAGGAGAACTACCAGTCTGAATTCTCCTTACAGTATGATACAGCAAAAGAATGAGGAGCATGAAGGACAAGCAAAAGGCTATTTCACCAGCTTAGAGTGAGATGCAAGAGAACATTATCACTAAGTGCTGTCTTGAATACAAGAGACACAACAAACAATGGTCAAACACAAAACTGATGTATGTAGTTAAAAGATGGAACTCTCCACTTTTGGAGACACAATAAAAAGATGAGAATATGTTCATCCTACAGCAAAAGCTTTTTGACTGTAAGTCAATGAGAAGGGTTTTGTCCAGTTCTGTGATTTCTCTTACAGTATTTCTACATGACTTTCTCCAAGGTATTTTATGAACAAAATTATTCTGAGACAAAACTGGAGGAATGTCTCTGAAACTGTGTAACATGTCCCTGTAATCTGCATTGTATGACACTCCATGGAACAATACGTGATATTTGCTATAGGTGGCAGCAGAAGACCAAGTCTCATGAGGAAATAGTCTAGAGGGAACCCTGTTTTAAAGAAAGTTATTTGTACACTAAAGATGAATATTCTCTTAATAATACATGAACATTATTTAACAGGAACTATAGAGTCAATAGAACATGAACAATGACTCCCCCTCTCCAAAAAAAAAGCCATTGCAGCCAGAACTGCTCCTTTTCTTCAATGAAGTGAAAAGCTTGTTCAATTTGCTCAGCGTGGGAGTCTTTGTCATTTTAACCAGACGGCACAATAGATATTGATAAAAATAAAAGTCTTTTAACATAATAGCAGTGTAAGACAATACCAACAAAGTCTCTTGTCTGTCAGCAACAGCCATTAAAAATGTATTAAAACGAGCATTCAGCTCTTTTATTTCCTAAAAATAAAAAAGGTTGCAAATGCTTACATGCAAAAAGCCTTCTCATATGGAAAAAAAGAGAGAGGCAGGGGTCTCAAGAAGGAGGCCACCACAACCAGGCATGGCAAACAAAACCAAAGTAAAGGAAAAGTGTCCATGAGACAGAAAAAAAAAAAAAACAACCTCTACTAGATTTATTAGATTAGGCTAGAGAGAAGCATAACTTTAAACAATGCTTCTGTAGGTTTCATATTTGTCTGAGAAAGATATAATTTAAAGTTTCTTTCTATCTAAAACAACCCTTACTTTTTCTTTTTTTTTACTCTACCTTAAATGCTTGTTACTATCTAGAATTTAGAGGTGTTGATCACCAGGAGAACTTATCAGCATTTCAAGTAAATGATGCGTTTGTGTAAAACTTGAGCCTTTTAACTGCATAGCAATAAACAGGGTGAAAAAAAAATCCTTCATGAAAGCACGGCCTTGCTCTCACTGACCCTACTAAACTCTTTTGTACATAAGTACACATGATGGATCGTCTGGTAAAAAAAAGAATAGCTTTCACTATGTGAGAATGGTGGGGAGAGAAGACAAGAGGATCCAATGCAACCCATGGTAGGATTTTCCAATTAAGCTGCGAGTGAGGAAGAAACTTGCTTTACAGTGCCTCACAAGGTTCAAAGCATACGTATTTGTGTTGGTTTTGGCTGGGGCACAGTTATTTTTCAGTAAGTTTTATGGGGCTATGTTTTGAATTTGTACTGAAAACAGTGTGGGTAATTCAGGGATCTTTTAGCTGTTGCTGAGCAGGGCTTAAACAGAGTCAAGGTTTTTTCTGCCCCTCACCCCACAACACTAGCAGAAGGCTGGGAGTGCACAAGAAGCTAGGAGGGGACAGAGCCAGGACAGCTGACCTAGCTGACCTAAGGGATATTCCAGACTTTATGATGTAATACTCAACATGTAAAGCTGGGGAAAGAAGGAGGAAGAGAGAGTGGGCTGCTGAAAGTGGTGGTGTTTGTCTTCCCAAGTCACAATCACATGTGACAGAGCCCTGCTCTCCTGGCTGAACACCTGTCTGCCCATGTGAAGTGGTGAATGAATTCCTTGTCTTGCTTTGCTTGTGTGCACACAACTCTTGCTTTACCTCTTAAACCATCTTTATATCAACTCATGAGTTTTCTCACTTTTAGTTTTTCCACTCTTTCTCCCATCCCACTGGTGAGAGAGTGAGGAAGTGACTGTGTGGGTCTTGGTTGCCAGCTGGAGTTGTAGAACAATAACATTAAAACAATTTACAGATGTGCAGGTTGCAAAATATTAGGGATAGTACTTGCCAAACTCAGTAGTTTGTTCAGCTTTTTCTTCTTTCAAAAAAATGTCCTGTAAATCCTCAGAGCCCACTGTCTAATTATACTAGGCATCTTGTATACCTTCTCATTAAAAACTAACCTCCTATTTTAATGACTTAGTTGAAATCCTTTGAAGATCAGACTGCTAGTGACTGAATGCTGTATTCTGAATACCCCTTCATGCTGCCCTCCTTCTTTTATTCCTTTCTGATCTTTGGTAATTTCTTCTCTTTTATTTTTGTTTCTTTTCTTTCTTTATATCATTTTTAGCTGCCTGCTTGATTCCAAGTGAAAAATACAGAGATGCTTCGCTTGAAGGCCACTTCTGTACCCTGGCACACCAGAACACTCTGAGTTAAGTGTTTAAGTTGCTTTTAGCTAAGGGGAAAGAGTCTGTTATTTATTTAGCTGAGGCAGTTGTTGAACAGATGTACATCTGACACAGTGCAGTATTTACAGTACCATATTTTTAATAAATTGGGCTATATTCATTCCTCAGATAATTCCAACCTATTTCATTCAAATTACACAAATAATTAATTCACACTCTGTTTTCAAATAGTTAACTCTCTCCCAGTAAGCTCTCTCCCAGTTTCATATTTAGAGTGTTTTGTTCATTTTTCATCAATTTCTGGCTAGCATCACTATGGTTTGGACAATTCTTCCAAAACTTTACTTTTTTGGATGTTTTAATGCCCTTCTTCATGTTTCTCACAAGGATTTTAGTCAAAACTGATACCTGCAATTACAAGTGTTCTCTTTCTGTACTTTCTGGGTTTTGTTGTTTTGGGTTTTTTTTTTTGTTTTGTTTTGGTTTTTTGTTTGTTTTGTTTTTTGGTTTTTTTTTTCTTTTAATCACAGAATCACAGAACTGTACAGGTTGGAAGAAATTTTCCATATCCTCTAGTTCAATGGAAATGTTCATAATCAAGAGATATAGAATACTGTCTTCATTCCACATAAAAACCTTTGGGATATCATCCAAATAAGGAGCTAGAATTCTAACAATGGCATAAAGAATAAAAACACTGTTTCTGTCAGAGACGGAGGAAAACTTATGAATCTTTTTTTTTCTTTTTGTCATCATAAGTCAAAATATAGGCTTTACATGGAGGTTTTTGTACAAAACAAAATATTTTGAAAATAGTGTTTAAATAAGTGGAGAAGTATAAGTAATATGCAAGTTATTTCATTTCCAAAACATGTACACATATTAATTTCTGCGTTACTTAGTAGACGTTATGTACCTTGCTGTAAGCTTACTCATTTATTCAAGTCAAAATGACATGTTATATATCCAAAGAAAAACATGCATGAATCTTCTTTATTTCCACATTGTAAAGATGAAAATGCAACTTGCCAAGAAAAAAAACCAAAGTTTAAAATTCATTACAAATTATCCTGGAAATTATATTTTGTTTATTTTGACAGGTGCAGAGAAAATTCATAAAATATTTCATCTCCATATTGAACATAATGGGAAAAAGGGACATTATTTTGATACATAGTTTTACTAACAAGTTTCAAGATGAAATATTGCCTATCATAGAAAATACACCTATTCACAAGAAAAAAGAATCATACAAAAATTGCTAGCTTTAATAAAAGCTGGGACTTACTGATTAAATAGCATTTTATATTCAAGATATTCTCTAACATAAAGGCCTTTATTGAAAAGGTCTGATGGGCTGAAAAAGAAGTTTTATTTATTTTATAGGCACTTTCTTTAAGCACAATTCCCTCATGCCTAGAATAAACCTGGAGTTAGAAAAGCATGAGTGTAGCTCTTACTGTAACAACTCTGCATCAAAACACAAATAACTTTCTATTAGCCATGTCACTAGGTTAAAGGATAGGCAGAATCCAAGCAATTATCAGGGAAACATTATTCAAAACAACCCTGACCTTGATAACTTGTTTAAAGATCTTCATTTGATGGCTTATGGAAGAAGCCCAACTTAAGAGACAAAAGTGTACTCTTAAAGTGCATTGTTCGTCACTGTAGACCCTCAGCGGCACAGCTACTTGATGGCAATTACTTTTGTAATGACTGTGACCATGTAATTCAACCCCCAAATGTGTTTTATTTTATCACTCTGTTAGAAGAAACAGAAATATCCTCTCCTACCTAATGAAAAGTAACATGACTACAAAGAATGTTTCAGTAGCTTATGCAACCAAATGTCCTTGTACTCCAGTTAGTGTGTGGATCAGACCACAAAAATTATGACAAAACAAATGTGTAATCTACTTTTCATTTGTGGAAGTGATGAAGCTCCTCAGCAAGCTGAATGCACTAACTGTGAGAGAGATTCTAATCTGAGGTATTCAGAATACGAAGCTTCTTAATTCAACAGCAAATGTGTTTGTGAGCTTCCAAAGCAACTTAACACCTCTCAGGTTCAAGGACTCACCCTTGTCAAATGAAGACCTTTGTAATGGAGCAAAGAGGATATTCAATCACAGTTTCTTGTGACTTCATGTAGCAAAGATAGAATACAGACAATTTATGTCATTTAAGGATTTTTAATAAAGTCATATTGTTTCATACATCTACAGATTTCTGTAGTGCAATACATCAAAAAAGTAAAAAAAATACTTGTGAGATTTAGCAGTGAAATGCACATACAGGGCAGAAATATTTAAATCGTACTCAGCCTGGAGAAAAGAAGGCTCTGGGGACACCTTAGAACACATTCCAGTGTCTAAAGAGGGCCTAGAAGACAGCCTGAGAGGACTTTTACTGAGGGCATGTAGTGACAGAACAAGGAAGAATGGCTTTAAACTGAAAGACAGCAGGTTGAAATTAGATATTAGGAAGAATTTTTTTATGGTGAGGGTAGTGAGACACTGAAAAAGGTTGCCCAGAGAAGTTGTGGATGTCTCATTCTGGGAGGTGTTAAATGTCAGGTTGGATGGGCAACTTGGATGTGAAAGGTGTCCCTGCTTACAGCAGAGAGGTGGAAACTAAATTATCTTTAAGGTCCATCCAACCCAAACAATTCTAATTTTTTTTATGATAATTCTTCTAGGCCAATATCTTGTAATGATAACTGGAGAGAAGGTCTAGAGACACAACTTGCATTTTCCGACAGTGTGGTTATTCTTTCTTCTAATATTTTCTACATTTTTTTTCTACTCTAGAGAGAAATTCTTTGATTTCCAGGCTCCCAAAGTAAAGAAAAGCTTCAGTATTTTTCTTGATATCTTTTTTCTTGAATATGAGAAACTTTTCTTTTCTCTGGACTGCTGTAAGATCCTAGCATTTCTGACATTCACTCAATGATTGTGTTGACAATGACTTAAATTTTCTAAGCAGAGTATAAATGGGAACATTCATATGAGATATATTAAATTGCCTTCATCTCAGGAATAAAGATGCACTGTTTAGTTCTGAATATTTATCTCTAAATCTATAGTCACAACATTTTAAGTTAGATTTACATAGTGAATTACAGCACTTTAGATAAATAGTGATGCTTATGGTTCTCTCACAATGTGGAGAAGGCTGAATATCACATCTGCTGTGAAAGTATGACCCATTAACCCATTGTTTTCTCTGTGCCCACCAACCTATTCACTTCATTGTAAAAGCCTATCAGGTTGATTGAACACGATTACCCTTTTCTAAACCCATTCTGACTACCCCCTGCTTTCTTTTCCTTCCTGTATTTGTATGCTTTCCAGAAAGATATTCCCAATCATTTTCCCAGGGACAGCAGTGAGACAGACCTGCCTGTAATTCTGAGCTTTCTTTTCACCACTGAAGTCAGGAGTAACCTTTTCTCTCTTCCAGGCTTCTGGAATCTCTCCTGTTTATCATAACTATTCCAAGATAATTGAGAGGAACAATGACATTAGCCTCTTCTCTTAGGACCCTTGGATGTAATCGATACAGGCCCATGGAATTGTGTGTGTCTGGTTCGCTCAAGGGTTCCCTATCTAGTTAGGGAGATTAAGTCTACCCACAAGGGCTGTGTGCCTTCCTGTGAACTTGTGTTTGGCCTGAGGAGCCTCAGATGTATACAGATGGGGGGTTTTTTTTTGTTTTGTTGGGTTGTTTTTTGTTTGTTTGTTTTATTGTTTGTTTGGGGGGTTTTTTTGTTTTGTTTTTTTGGGGTTTTTTTGGTGGGTGTGTTGTGGTTTTTTTTTTGTTTGGTTGGTTTTTGTTGTTGATTTGGGGTTTTTTTGTTGTGTTGTGTTGTTTTGTTTTGTGGGTTCTTTTTATTTCAATGTGTCCATGTGGGTTAGTAATCCTTTCTGCACACCCTCCAAGCTTTGCAGCGGCTCCGTATGCAGCCCAAATGCTTTGGGACCTTCTTCTGTATGGCCAAACTGTCCCCGTGTGCCACATGCATTCCTGTTGCTTACTTATTTTGGAAACATCCCAATATTTATACATACTTAAAAACAAAACAAAACAAAACAAAACAAAACAACCTTTAAAAGCAGAAATCTCTAAAGATATTTTTTAGTGTTGTTTTCAATACCATGTACAGGATGTGAGAGCTTTTGATATCCTGTTTCTGTTGACTACAGGTTCGTACAGGCAGCATATATATGTAGCTAAAATGGCACTCTTTTGTGACTTAGAAATCCTCCTCAGTCTCAATAAATTTCAGAATAGAATGTTGGATGTGACTGCATTCTTTACTTCTGTGTTTATGACTTGTTAAAACACACTTAAATATCTATTATTCATATGATCCTCTTTGTCAAAAAGTCCATGTCTTCTCCACATAACTGGCACATTTTCTTTTGCTGCTTAGTACTTATAAATTTTTAATTACCTGGAAATTTTTGCAATTATTATTTGTAATTATTGTATTTATTTCTTGATATGCCAGGACCAGGAAGAGAACCTCCACATAACCTACACTAAGAACAAACCTTTATGATACTCCAAAAGGAAAATCCTTCACCAAAAATTTTGCATTTACTTTTCTTTTTGTGTGATTACATAGAATGAGACAATGAATTTGCATCACCCTTATTTTCTAATAGCTCAACATATGGAATACACTCATATGACCTAGTGTACTGTAGCAACATTTATGCTTATTAACTAAAACTGTATTTTCATATAAATTCACTAAGTTTGAAAACAAATTAATTGTATGACAGTGGATCACTTCTCTGTAACAAGGTGTATGAAAATATTAAAAAGTGCTTTTGTTTCAAACACTGCATTCACAAAAATTGTATTTTTTTAAAACTCATAATTGCTGATTCCTCTACCACATTTACTCTATTGTAAAAGAAATATATGTTCTCATCTTAGAATGTGGGACATTCATTATTTATTGTATAATCATTGTCATCAGGAAAAAAGGTTTTGCAGCAAAAACTTGGCAACTTTCTCTTAACTAGAATTAAGTCAGAAATACTAAAAAAATTAAATGGAAATAGTTATTTTATGCTGTCATACATGAAGATATATACCTAAACACACAAAAGAAGCTTTTAATTCTGATGAAAATAGAGGTCAATATTAAGCAGTGAAATTGGGCGGAGCCTGGACTTTGGTGAAATTTGAATCTGACACTCAGTTTTGCATCAACCAAATACTTGACTGGGTTATATTAAGAATTCATATCTTAACAGATGTAAAGTCAATAAATGTTCTTTGATTAGTCACCAGAGCTCCTGTAAAAAGTTCCTTCTCCCTGATAAACACAGATGTACTGGGGGAAAAATAAATAAATTTTCTCTCTACTCAAGACAAAAATAGAAACAATCAAGCCACAAGTAATTGGTTTTTTCCATTGCCTCAAATTCTGGCACCAGTGAGCTGACATAGCTCTGTATCACCAGCTCTGCCTTGACACAAACCAGTCAGGTTTCTGATCTCCTTGCTGCCAGAGCTCACAAACCTGCCGAGAATGGTGAAGAGGCAGTGACAACCTTGTGGATGTGACAATCTCAGAGGCAGTGTTTGTATGGGAGGTGGCCTACCTCCTATGAATTTCCCTTTTTATGCACCTGTCAGGCCACACCCAGACTGGGAATCACCTTAGGATACATAATGCTCATAAATCTTTCTCCAAAGTGGAGTTTTAAGAAAAGCTGCATAGACAGTATGATTCTGGTGATAAGGTGATACTTGCATCTCTCTCAATAAATATATAACACCACGGTCCCTTCCTCTGGCCAAGGAATGTTGAAACTCTATCAGTATTTCTTCTAAAGAGACCAGATGGCTTGTTGCTAACTGATATGAATGAGTCCCTCCCTCAAGGTATGGACATGCTGACTCTATGGGATTTCTAATTAAATTTGAAAAAAAAAGGTAATCATAATTTCTTTCCCTTGTTTCAAGTCCCTTTCTGATTAAGTGCACAGGAAAAGTTCTAATTTAAACCAAAATGTTCAGATCTAACCAATAGCTGACTTCAGAAGAAGAGTGCGAGAGCACAATCATTTAATTCTGGTACAGACGAAACTAATCTTTGTATCATCAGCATATGAAAATAACTGAACTATGGGCATCTGCTTTTAAGGGAGATCTTACACAAACTTCCCAGAATTATTTTTAATATTTATTTTGAATGATTTGGCTGAATTTTAATAAATACACAGAAGGTGGATTTTACCTACGCATCTGAAGTGGTGTGATTAAGTTTCCAAAGCACACATAGTGAGAACTATCTGAAATGACACATGACATCTGAGGTGTTGTGCATGCAGCTGGTATATAACACACAGGATCTGTGGGAAACTTGCTTCTGGTGAGGAACTGCAAGTCAGGTTAGATACCCTCAGTTATCTCACACTTCACCGGATGTCTCTGTTTAAGAAATTGATTTATGTGCTGAACTTCATGAAATATAAATCTCGTCCCTATTTATTTTATGGTGTCAGGATATTATTTCCAGTTTGTGAGAGCTTCTTGTTGTTTATAACTACATTGGAAGAATATGGTCTATATATTGGCAGTAAGGCAGCAAATACGAATGAACTGTAAAATAAAAAATCAAGGACTGATACCAGAAACTGAGTCCGGATTTCAGTCAGTATTGCCAAATAACCTGACCAAAGGTAGATGTCAATTTGGAGCTAGTGTTTGGACTATGATCTTTATAGAACAGCCTAAAGTATGTGTCAAGTGTCATTGAAATTATGTTTGAGACTTTTGCAACGGAACTGTGGGAACAGCACAGGACTACACAGGGTCCTTTCCAGTGATTTCAAACGTCAATTCATGCTGAAGTGTGAGCAATTGTATCAAGTCCTTTCTGTACAGAAAAAAAACAAAACAAAACAAAACAAAACAAAACAAAACAAAACTACAAAAAAGGAGGGAAGGCAGCCTCTTGGAAAGAATATTTATCTCTCTTGTACATATTTTTTGAGAAGATGAATTGTTCGTGGGAGGACCTACAGCTAGACCTGGTACTTGGTTTTGAGTAATTGTTGTAGCACTTTAACTGGAGTACTAGTGAACTAAGGAAATTACCTTGAGATGGGTGATGCTGTTACCTCACAAAGAGAATAATTGTAAGTCATTTAGAAAACACTTAACCCTTTATACAAAACCAAAACAAGCGCCAGCTAAAAAGGAGGTAAGAAGCTTGTTTAGTTTTAAAAAGTCTTTCATTCTGAAACTGTTGAGTATTTAATTTTTTTGTTTGTTTGTTATATGAGACAGGAAAATAATGAAAACTGTATTCCTAAAATGAAAGAGGGGAGAAGTGCTTTATGAGGAAAAATATAACAAGAAATATGGTTTTAATTAGAAAGTAAAGGAAACATGGAAACACTGAAATAGTATAGTATGCTCAAGGCCAAACTATGCTGAAATTTCAAAAGGTTAATTGAGGAAAAATTGTAGGATTCTGAAATAAAGATGAGAACAAAATCAGTAGATCAGATTAAGACTAAGATTACCAATTAATAAGCCTTGATAGTCAGTTCAAAATTAATTTGAAGCATTAGATATAGCATGAGAGAGCCAGATAATAATGTTGGAAGCATTGGGAAAAATTTATTAGTTTTATGACTGTATTTGTGAAAATTCACTTTTTATCTGTTTCCTTATATGAATATTACAAAATTTTGTGAAAAAGAGGTAAGCCTCTGAAAACAGAAAAACAACCCAAAAAAAACCCATTATAATTATAGAAATAAGGCATTGATAAGGTACATTTTTCTTTCTTCTTTTTTTTTTTGCAACACAAAAATTTATTTTAAATTTTAGATGCTTTTTAAGAAGAAATATAATAAACTTTAGAGTGCTAAAAACTAGAGGATGAAATAAAAAAAATATTCAAAGAAATTCTGCCAGGTGTTGGGTTGCAAAAATTATATTTAGAAGTGTTCCTGTTGATTTGAGCTGAAAGAATATCTTTCCTCTTCTGAATTCCTATTAATGGAATGAATAAAATTAATAATAACCAAATAACTAAAATAAACACTTACAATATGTAACTGTGTGAATAAAATCCATTTGTTGGTGGATTAAAAATTTGCTTTAGCTCAACTTCTAGGACAAAAAAAGTGTACATTGGGAAGAAAATACTTAGGAACATTTTCACACACCAGCTCACAAGAATTGAAAGTACTCAGTTTGTCCCATTTGAAAATGCTCTTCTGAGCATGCAAGTGCATGGCACTAGTTTTCACAAAGGATATGAGAAAGATGTTCACTGTGGGTTTTAACCACTTTTAAACTCTATGTTGAAACATATTCTCTAAAAATTTAAGAAACCTTCACATGTGTAACAGATGCTCAAGGAGATAAGAAGGGGATGGCATGGAGGTCTTATTCTTGTGTTACTGAAATAAAGAAGGTTTTAAGAGGTTTTAAGAGACAAATTTATAGTTGCTGGTTTATAGTGACTCAGAGACAATTCTGCAGTTTTGGACTCAATATGCATTAAGACAAACAGTGGTTCAACAGGAGAAATACAAAATTGAAAAGACATAAAACAATTGTCTAGCCTTAAATATATTATATAAGGAAAATGAAGAATGCTTTGTGCTGACTGCATATATGATTTGACTTGATGAAATTGTCTAGTAACATGTACAAGAGATGAGGTTTATTTATCAGGAGCACTGGCATTAAAATATCTGAATATGTCTACATATTCAAAGAAATATCCCATATTGACCATATCAATGAATGATGGACTTCAACTTGCATGTCTTTTAACTGTAAACAAAGCCACTGAAATCGGTAAAAATATTCCCATTTTGCAGGCTTTTGATACAGCCTAAGCATTTCTAATGTGATTGTGCTTATTTGAAGGGCTTGCAAGAACTGTCCTCAGAAGAAAGACACAGAAAAATAATTAATAAAAAATAAGCAACAATTAGGGAACACGATCTCACAGAAAAATCTTCCAATCTGTATGGATCTCATGGTTTTACAGTAAATATGAAAAATAGTCTATGCTATTTAACACTGAATAGCTACTGTATAGTAAATGCAAAGGATCTAGACAGATTTTTAAATAGTTCAAATGTCACAAAAGGTACATTATTTATCCGTGTTTTTGAATCTGACAGAAGATTGCTTACACATCTTGTAAAAGAGACTTTCCACAAACATTTTGGTCTCCTTTGAATGCTTTTTAATTTGAAGGGGTATTTCTGCTTTGCAGCCAAAATTATTTTTTTATAAAATGTATGAACCATTCAAAAGAAAATAATTAAATTCTTGTATACAGTTCCAAGGCATGTGTCTTATCTACTAAAATAAGAATCATGCCCTAACTTCTGTGAGAATAATTTTTCCCAAGAGAGCAATAGAGCTTACACAGAAGTGTAGTAAGTGCTCCCCATGCTTCACATATCCTTGTCCATAACTCCTGCACTGTGTTTTGTAGGTAGGACTTTCTCCTGTGCTGTTGGAAATATTGGTTTAAAATCCCATGGGCCAAGAGCCCCTATTTCTCACTTTATGAGAACTCTATATCTTATCACTAGCCTAAACTCATTTTACTTTTCTCTCCTCTCTCCCTCTCTTTGTTTCCACTCATCCACCTGTTTTTTCTCACCATCCTGTTCAGGATGGGGAGTGAGAGAGCAGATAGATGGGCTTTTGACAGCCAGCCAAGAACAAACTACCGCAGTTTACAAACTTATCTTCATCAAAAATGATGTTCAAAACATTATGTTTCCAATATCTGCAGCTGACCAACCATAGAAATTTAATACAAATATAAAAATAAAACTAATCCTCAAAACCTTCTGGGGATTTATAGAATAGCTTAGATTGGAAAGAACCCTGAAGATCATCTGCTTCCAATCCCACTGCCAAGGGCAGGGACACCTTCCACTTGATAGGAGTTACTCAAAGACTAATCCAGCCTGGCCTTGAACACTTCCAGGAATGAGGTGTCCACAATTTTTTGGGCAACCTGTTCCAGTGGCTCACTGAAAAGAATTTCTTCCTCACAACTATTCTAAATCTATTCTCTTTCAGTTTTAAGCCATTCGCCTTGTCCTATCACAACATGCCCTTGAAAAAGTTCCTTTCCAGCCTGTTCTTAGCTGCTATAATGTCTCCCTGGAGCCCTCTTCTTCAGGCTGAACAGCCCCAACTCTCTCAGACTGTCAAAGATTGCAAAGGGCCAAATAAGAAAAAATAATTTTGGAGACAGCTTGCTAACTGTTAATAAACCATTGATAAATAAAAAAATGATCAATGTGCTAATCTAGGAAATAATGAAGTTATTTTCTGGCACCCCACTGATGTAACTTTTGAACCACGAGATTAAAATTCTATGAAACAATTGGAGTAGGAGAATAGACAGGATGGGTTTAATCTTACTGAACTGTAGTTCTGAATGGCTGCTAGTGTAAGAGATTTGGCTACTTTAATCCTAAATAGAAGAAGAAAGTCAGACCTTTCCAGAAGGTGGTTCAGTTCAGCCTAAAATAAGTCTGTAACTGGATAAAAGACCTGAGGGTGTCCTATCTGATTTACCCTGCCTTTTACCCAGGAGAAACAGGAAACTATCCATTCTTTTGTACTAACTCAAAGTATTTTTTAAATCAATATGTATCTTCCTATCCAAGTTCTCTGTAGTATATTTCTTATAGACTTCTGTCATTCTTGTTTATATCAATATTTTTCAATTTTTTTATACAATCTCTTACTGAGTTTAGATTTTTTATTACTGTTTGGTTTTTGTTTCTTTCAACAGTATTTAAGGTTTGAGGGTTGAGTTTTGCTTGTTTGTTTATTTTGGGGGTTTTATTGATAGTTCAGTTAAATTAATCTGATATTTATTTTGAGTTCAAGCATAGATTCAAAATACTTAAATTTAGGATTTACAGTGCATCTGTCTACGTGTGATCTACATGTCCAAGCTTTATTTTAATTAGGAAATATATGACAAATAATGTACTGGAAAGAAATACCTTTCTGAAGCTAAAAGTTGAGTGTTGTCACACTAGCTCTTCTATTTTGGATTGTATTATATATGTATGTTTAGGCAAATAGATTGGATTTCCTTCTAATAAGTTGATACCTATTCTGTAAACCACTAAATTTAGATGTTGAAATATGATCCTTTATAAAGCAAAAGCATTTTATACCCAGATGTCAGACTGTCCATTCTTCCCCAGAGTATTTCAGAAGAAAATACAACAGCTAGTGGACACTGCTGCATTTATAGGGTGGCCTTACTCACAATTCCTTGTAATAATAGAATTCCAAGCCTGTATCTGTTTATGCCCATAAAGTAAATAAAACACCTGGGCCAAAATCCAGCTACATAAAAAATTGTAATATTAAGGTGACAAGAAACAATTCACATATTTACCTTCAAACAACACATCATTTCTCCTTTTCCAAGAGAGCAGGCTTTGTGAGAATTAACAGGTAATGAATATTGCAAATTTTGAGCTAATATTAGCTAATTAGCTAATAATAGACATAATTCCATGTCACCTTTTCCTATGGCAAAAATGGCCTAGTTGGAAAAAAATTGACGAAGTGTTAAAGAGAGGGTCACAATAATATTGGAGAAATGAAGGAAAGAGAAAAATGAGAAGAGAATTATCTAATCTCAATGTTCCATTACTGATTTTGACGATTTAAGAGCACATGCTTTTAATGGGTCTTACCCCACATATGACACCAAGATGCAGAGGAAGGGGATGTAAGGAGGTTTTTGCATTAGAATTAAAAAAAAACCAAAAAACAACAAACAAACAAAAAACCCCCCATAAATTAAAGCAATTGTGTTAAAGGAGAAGCATGCAATTCAGTAAGTAAAAATTACTTACAATGTGCTCTTAGACAAAAAATTACTGGACAAACAGAAGGTAAGTGAAAGTATTGCTAGGTATTACTTCAGTAGGAAAAAAAACCTGGAAGTTGCAAGAATGGAAAATTAAATGAGGCAACACAGTATTCCATGAATACATGATACCTAGACTTCCTTGGGAATAGAAGAGCTACTCATCCATGTTGACTGTCTTTGTATATTTCTTATAAAACTTTGTGGGTAAATCTACAGATCCCTAAGGGTTTTCAGCATTACTTGTAGCGCGTACTAGAAGAGGAAGAATCCTATGCCTCTAACTGTCTCTTCTGCACTTGTGGAAGGCAATAGCATCCAGAAGAAAAGAGAAGTTGATTCCCCACCACAGACACTCCAGATTTTTTCACAGAAAGCTCAGATATGCTCTGCCACATGCTAGACAGGTTGTGCAAACAGCTTGTTGATATATTTGGTTATATATACTATATACTGTGTATTAGAAGTAACCAAAGATTCAGACTGCTCTCAGGTAAAGTCTCTTAGCTATGATGAAAATTCAGCCAGTTAGACCAATTTTATGATCCAGAGAGGAGATTGTCTTTGTAGATTGACTTTGTGACTACGACAGCATTTTTACTTATGTGACTACTCTTTCAAGAGCAACTTTGAATTTCACAAATTCTCAATAATCAGTCTGGTAACCTTTCTAGAAACATAAAATAAATACAAATAAAATACTAAAGTAAATAAATAAATATAAATACTAGTACTGCAGAAGTAATTATAACTCTAAACCTATTTACTTCCTGATTTATTGTTCCCTAGCACTTCATAAATTCTGAAAATTTAGTCTATTTAAACTTTTCTCACATTTAATTTTAGTATAGCTGAGCAGCTGTCATCTTACATGGTTATTTTACAACCAGCACTTGCTGTCTACACCTATGTATGTTTAGCTGGTAAATATCTGTTATGTTTCAACTTCAGTTTTCTGTCTTTTTGTATATGAGGACATTTTCATTATCAAAGAAATACAAAACAACATAGTCTTGTTATGTACATCAGACATGTGTAATTTTCCATAACCATAAATAAGAGCTTGAATAACCTTGATCTTCTATTCTGTCATATTGTTTTTAAGCTGATGTAACACCATTGACATCAATGGACTTACCCCAGTATGAAATTGGTGTAATGGAGTGGAAAATCATTGCCGAAATCTCTAAGGGGATATTCAAAGTTCCCTTTACTGTAAGCTGTGTATTAGACTGGAAGATCCATAGTTTTTATTTTCATGTTTTGATGTGTATCTCAAATGATAAAGAACTGTAAAACAGTTCAAATGGGAAGTTATTCATAACCTTTTTAAATTAAGCATTAAATATTTCATTTTTAAATTGTCATTTTTACTGTGTGTTTAACTATCTACTCAATGTCACAATTAATTTTAACTTTGGAAAAAAATATGATGTGTAGCAATTTAATTTGATACTATACACTACCAAAGTCAACATAATTTGTTGAAATGTAAATGAAATGAGTTGTTTTTTCTTTTCAAACTAAATGATAGATGAAAAAAGAGCTCCATTTGGGACTACCTTTTACAAAGCTACTTAGCAGACAAGATCAAGGCTTTGTAAGCCTGAATGTTCATCTAAGTATTAGTCATAGTTACCTTCTAAATTAATAACTGTATACAGATATTTGTATTCTTCAACTCATTTTCCTGAGAGAAACCAGATTAAACTGTCTTGATTTTCCTTCCCTAATTACAAGATCAACATGTGAATATCAAGTGGAAAATAAGGATATGATGTGCCTATTTGGTTTCACACATGATTTCCTATGAATTTCTGTTAGAAGAGGATGGAAATACAAACCACAAACCACTTTGGTGATCTTTTTTTTTAAAGCAGAGCAACACACATGGCTTTATTTTTCTTTCACATCTGCAAAAAAGTGAATCTAGCTTTCAAAGCAAAAACGATAATTGAGCAGAATTATATTAATGGAAAATGTAGATAACAATGTGGTTTTTGACCACCTTGTGAAAGTTTATTACAGTTAGGAAGAGCTTTGTCAAATCACTTATATATAATTTATTTTATTCTTTATTACTTTGTACTGTAAAGAGGCAAGATCCTGTTTTTTGGCTATCAGTGAATAAAACATTTCCTGAATACTTTAACTTCCTTAAGAAGGCAAATTTTTATTCCTTTTTTTTTTTTCTATGAGCATTTTTTCTCACATAGAATGCACCCCTTATAATCTTGATCACTTTAATTAACAAATTAACAAATTTTTCACTTTGTTTCCCATACACTGGATTTTCCGGCTATTGCTGGGAAAAAAAATTCTCTCTTGACAAAAAGAAGTATGTAGTCAAAAGAAAGGAAACTGTGCCATACCAAAAATTCTGTGTGATTTTCTTTTGTATGTCATACAGAAACATGAATCTGAAAGTGTTCCACAGACAACATTAGTGGGTTTGTAGATTTTCTTTTTTCACTTGATATGGGGTACTTTGCATGTCCTAAATAAAGTAGGTTTAGTTCCCAGTCTCCTGTGCTTTGTCATGCCATTTTCCCCTGGGAAATGTGCTATCACATTAGAATTATCTATTCATTTTTACTCGTACTTTTATGCTTGCTTCATGGAGAGGGGTGAGTATGTAATGGGCAAGGCAGCAGAAAGTAGTTTTAACAAGGTCCTAATTTGCTTTCTCAGCATCATAAATGACTCTGAGGAAAGGTTCCTGCTAGAGCTCTGCAGAGAATTATGGCAATTTACTCTTTGCCAGCCATTTACTCTGATGTATCTCTGTTGATTTTGGTTTCAGATAGTTTATGGCTGATATTCAAATTAGATATTTTCTATTCTTCCAGCTTGCTTCCAGAGCAACCCAAAGTCAGATTTCAATAGAGATTGTGGTCCTGTGTATAAACTGCACTGATCTGGGATCATCCTGCTCCTAATCGTCTGTGCATCTGCAAACCTCAGTAATTTCAGCTGGCATTCTTGTTGCCTAGAGATTTCGGCCTGGGTCCTAATTAACCATTTCAATTTAGGTTTTGTCTCTGATTTTGATTAAGAATATCTGGAAGAGAAAGGCTTGTTTTCTCCAGATACATTTTTTATTTTATCTTCACATTTTTTGAATTTAATTCACTTCCTTATTAATCTTTATTTAATGACCATTTTCTTTTGTCAATGGCTATAGAAAATCTTTATTAAATTAACATTATATTTTAGTTGTCTCTCAATTCTTAATTTTCATCACTCGTGAGTGTAAATATCAGCCATAAAAATGTATCTATACATAACTCCTTAAACAGAATCATCTTTGAGTTTTCATCTATGTGCTTATAAAATGATAGAACTATTGTTAAATACTTCTTGAAAATATAGCCAGGATGAAGATTTTGAAGAGATTCTTGAATATGTGTGTCTAGCTGTCACTACATTAGTATTTATTTACTTTCCTAGCAATAGTCTTTATTTATCTGTTGGTTTAAATTTAGTTTGATCAATACAACAAAACTGTCCTGAAAATGGGCTATTGCTTGGTTGAGACAAACTAATGCTGTTCTAAATTGGTTCCAGCAGCACGGAGCAGTAAAAGAATTCCTCATTTCTCAATGAATTGTAGTCTGCATGTGCTAGCCCAATCCTGCATACTTTTGAGACTTAAATACACAATCCCTTCTCATTTGGGCTATGTAGAAGTGACAATTTTTATCACCTGGTTTCTTCTCACTACCCACTAGCTGGCAGTCATCCTGCAGATTTTCAGTAACTAACTTTGCTCATGCATGTGTTCCCTAGCATAATGTGGGCAAAATCAGTTGCACTGGTACAAATTTCTGTATTAAAGTGCTCAATCCAGCCTGCAAAACAACAGAAAATGCTCTCTCGTAGTGGTGTCTCGAGCCAGAGACTGATGATGTGCAATAACTGGGGGTGCAATGACTGGGCATACAATGACTCTTCCACAATTGTACTCAGGTTCACACCGGTCAAAGCTTGTTATGATATCAGTAATCTTTCTAAATTAGTCTAATTTTAATCAGAAAAATTTTCTAGAATTCCCCATCAGTTGTATTGTCCTTTACAAGGACTAATTGATTTCAGCTGGACGATTTATAAACACAGACATCTACTTACACAGTTGAGCAAGAGCTGGCAGAACTGAGCTTTAACAGATGTCTGAGTTTAAAGATGATGGGCTTAGTTTTTACCTTGTCTTGGAATGGCACCAGAATAAGAACTTAGACTGGAACCACAGAGGAAATATAGCAAATTATTATTATTTTTATTTTGCTATGATTCTTATCCTTGGGTTTCTTTTCATAGAATATTTGAGACTCTATTGTAGAGATTATTAACATCAAGGTGTAAGTAAAGTATTTATTAAAAAAATAAATATTGCTAACTTTTGAAGATCTCAGCTGATTATAAATGAGTAATTTTCTAAAGGAGTTGATTCAAGCGTATTTTTAGAGGATTCTGTGTAAAAAAATTATAATAAGGAGAAAAACCTAATAATTGACAGAGGTCACAGTTACATAAAGAAGAATTGAAAAATGGAAGAATATAAGAAAGAAAGAGCCACATGCAATCATGGAGGAGACAGATACATCAGTGCACAGTTCAGCTCAGGATCAAGCTGGCTGCAGGACTCTTCATAAATATCTGACATGTTGAGGTTAAAGAAAGTATGTGAGCATTACAATAGCTTGATAATAGAACTAGGTTTGAGTAAACAGATTTGCTATATACTTAAAACTCCTGGCTTCTTTCTGTTAATTGACAATTATTAACAGTTTGCTTTTTTTTTGTGTTGTTTTCTAATTTACTCTAGAGAGGATAGAGATTTAAAAGGATTTAATTTTTGATTTAATTTTATTAGTGGAATTTGAAAAGGATGGCTGCTTTTAAGGAGGAGTTTGATTCTATATTGTGACTTAATATCATAATACATCATTGAACATTTAAAGATCAAGATTATCCTGGCAGATTTCAAGATACCAAATGTTGCTTACCAAAATTCTTAATCTACAAATCTAAAAATGCTTTTGTAGTATGATGATAATATGAAAATACAGTAAAAAATTAATAAAACAATTGAAAATATTTCTTCTGCAAATGTAAGATAGTGTCATGTCAGCATAAGATACCAGCTAATATACATTACAGCTCTGAAATTTGAAGTTCTCACAATGGGAAGAAATGCATCAGTTTACATATTTAAAGGGATTTTCTTATTGTTTCTGCCGATCTGGGAACTCGAAAAAATATTGTTTAAGGTTATAAATGTCTTTATTAAAATTACAATTTCAGTCTAATTTATTTTAACAAGAATTGTAATGTATTCTGCCCTTTGATCTCTTAGCTTGAAATGCTGCCTGTTATTCCATTATTCCACCATCCATTTGCAGATAACAATACATCAGAACCTTTTTCTTGCTGCAGAAACAATGCCCTTTATTTGAGAAAGGACATTGTTTTGACAGATAAAGTAGGCATTTGATAAATTGGAACAGGTTCTGAATTATTTTGAGGGGAATATGTGCTACATCTGTCTGCTGATTTTCCACTGAAGCAGTGCTTAACTTTCTTGTCTGTTTGTGATTTATTGAGCTGCAGAAAAGGTTAGGAAAATTTCATGGCTCTTCTCTTATAATTTGTAAGTGAATCAAAAAGCATTTGTTACTGTTTATGATGCTCAAAAGACAGAATTATCCCAAAACATTTATACACAACAAAGACTGTAGTGACAACAACAACAAAGGTAAACAAAATAATTATCTTCTAAATTATTAATAATACAAATAGAACACTGAAAACAAATCCAGCTGTTGAAATGCATGGAATGTTAATAAAGATTTGGGTGTCTATTCTATCACATTTTTAGAAGAAATAATTAACTTCTCACAAGCTAATGTAAAATGCTGGCCACAGGAAAGTCAAGACATCTATATTACTCAGCATTTAAATCTGAATTTAATTGCTGGAACACAAACTATTTTTTGTTGTTTGTGACATCCTATGTGATCCTATCTAACCTGTAAATGGAAAGGCTGCTACACAGAGTTGGTTGTCTTTAATAACATACAGCTTCAATAAGCTAGGCCAACCATGCCTATATTTAGAAAACCAAATAAAGAGGAAATCCATCCTCACACACTTGATCCTAAAATACAGTTGTTTCAATGTGTTTGCCTATAAGCCAAGTTTTTAAGCTCACATTGTATTTAACAGATATTCATATGTCCAAAGTAATGTCATGACCACTGTAAGCCTAAGAGTTCCAACAGTTCCAACAGTCATCTGAATGCTGCTGTCTAGTGTTATTTGAAACTTCTTAGGATTTCAGACATATCTCTATTAAAAAAGAAAGGGGGAAAAAATAAAAATGAGGGAAATTCCCTCTGTTCTGAACCACCAGTCAGCAGTCCCAGGCCAAGCGGAATCATGTAGGATATTTCAGACAACACTGTATGCTTGCCCTGTCAGCCCTGTGCACATGCTTTTGATAACTGCGTGGTTTGAAGATGGCATGAGGTGCCTCTGCAGAGTGTGCAGCTGAATGAAACACAATTAATTGCTCTGAAAAAAAATCAAAGTGAGTGCCAGTTGACCAAGCATATGTTCAGTAACATTTCACATACCTTTTATCCTGTCTGACATCCAGCTTCTACTTCAGAAGAACACACATCTCCCATAGGTCCTTTTTCATCTCTACGCTTCTTACATAAATTTCTTGCTTTCTTAGGGCACTAGATGCCTAACTGTGCAGCGAAATTCAATTTCTGTGGAGGACAAAGTGGCTCTCCTCAGGGACAACTTATCCCACATAGTTAAGTATTATTTTTTAGTTTGGGATTGGTACGTATTTGGAGCAGAGAAGAAGCCTACTTGCTAATTATCTACCTTACTGCTGACTGACGATGGAGGGAACCAGTAACTTTACAATTTAATTTGTGTGAACATAAAGTTGATGCTTTGTATTTCTCTATTATTTTTACTTCAGTCTTCTGATATTAGGTGATACACAGCTACATCATAATAAATATTAGACATGTACTAAACAGTAGATGTCTCTGAAGAGAATCCTTTCCATTCACTGAAACACAGCATGTGCACATGGCCTTTCTTTTGACATTTAACACTCAAAATTTGAACTTGTTCAGTTGGTTTCTTCTTCTATGCCCTTATTGCTCTTTTGGTAATTCTCATGCTGTATAAATAAAATAATTCTTCATTCATATCTTATACAAGGAAAACATTTGTGGAGTTGAGTTTACTGGTGGAGGTAAATTCTGGGATTTTGTTTTGCTACTGGGTTGTTTTCCTATTTGAGACTGGTTGCGAAGAATTAGCAAAGTGACTTGATGCACCTCACAGGTTTAAGATATACAGTTATATTTTAAGTGCTTATCCCCTTTTTATTCATTAACAATTATTTATTTATTGTTTAGAATTAAAAATAAGTGTGCTCTGTAGCTCCCAATCATGACAGCTGCTACAGAACCGATAAGATACTTTTACAAACCCTAATCCATAGAAACAGAAAAATATTTCTAAAG
Organism: Passer domesticus; assembly: GCF_036417665.1. Taxonomy (NCBI): domain Eukaryota; kingdom Metazoa; phylum Chordata; class Aves; order Passeriformes; family Passeridae; genus Passer; species Passer domesticus. Next base: position 52,815,438 of record NC_087475.1, on the reverse strand, counting down.
CATCATGGCATCCAGCTGTCCCCAAGAAACCAAAACTGTATCATCAAAAATAAGAATGTGCAATGTCATTAAATCTCTTGTAATTTAAAAAAAAATGTACAATTCTGCAATTCAAAATTGGCCTTTTTTTTTTTCTTTTCTGTTTCTGAGTGAGGCTACCCAATGACAATTTCTTTTTTTAATGTATTGGCCAATTCTTGTATGAGGATGAGTTATTTTGATATTGATAAAATATTGAAATTAGGAACAGATAAGGCAGGGAAACATATAAATATTGTTACCGATGACAGAAATGTATAAAGAAAATTCTTCTTTTTTTAAATTAGAGGAGAGGAATGCAATTTGATGTTAATCAAGATAAAAAGAGTAATAGAAATGAACAGCAGCAAAGGTTACGGGACAGTTTTGGTAGCAGGAGGGATGCAAGTGTGGCTCCTGTAAGATCAGCAGCTGTTCCAGCCTTAGAGCCCATTTGAGTTGGCTCTGAGATGATCCCACTGCTGCACAAAGCAGAGCTGTTCAGCAATGCTGCTGAGTCCTCTATGATATCATACTTATGAACGGATAAAAAATACACAGCAGCACATGAGTGAGAGGAGTAAGAAAATGCGACAAGAACAGCCCTGTAGGCAGAAAAGTCAAAGAAGAAGGAGGGGAGAAGGTGCTCCAGGCACTGGATCAGGTTCCTCTGCAGTTCAAGGAAGACCATACCAGACCAAGTATCCCCACTGCAGCCCATAGAGAGAGCCATTCTTGCTCTCTGGCAAGCCACAAAATCTGGCAGCCAGGCAATTTTACCTACTACAGACGCCTAAATAATCATTCTTGAATAATCATTCAAAGAGGTTGTCAATGTTTTTCTGCACGTGTGGGTACAATTATCAAGAGAAGCATTTAGTGTGTGTTCTGAAACACAGAAAGATAAATTAGACAAAAAAATCCAACAAACTGTATTGCATTCCAAGAATTTATTCAAATCTAATACTTACAATATGTATAGTAATGTGTTGTGTATGAATTTATTTAAAGTGTATTCTGGGAGGTAGACTTATAGTTGATATTATATAGGTACAACAATGACCATTCCAACTTGGCAAAACTATTTCTAACATTTGTGTCCTTAGCTCTCTGTGACCAGGCATTGAGCAAGAGTCGTTGGAAAAAAATCCCTAACAACTAAAAACTACCCCAAGACATCTAGAACAACAAAATACCACATTAAAAAAAGCAACTCTACTTTACTTCCATTTTTCAGATATCCCAGTTCACAGTCTCTTACACCAATATAGGGGGTGAAGCATAATAGCAAAATTCAGTTTGAAAATATGCAGGCTGTTCCACTAGAGCCTTGAATGACTATGGCACAGGCACCTTCCTCTGCCGTTTGCAAGCTGTACTGATGCTTGCTCAGACTGGCTGCTCACATTGCTCTGCATTGCCCTGCTCAATGTGCACTGAAATAGTGAAGGTCAAATCTTGTTTTTACTTTCAGTGACCTCTGTGTTTAATCTACAGCCAAGTGGTATTGAGGTGACTTATTTATTGTTTAAAATCCTTATGCCTCCTTGTGTTCTAACAAACATCCTGGGAAGGCTGCTGAATGAATAATAAAGGACTTGTGTTCAAAGGCAGGGGATATTCACGAGGAAGCGAGCAACTGTAGAGGTGGGAATGTGGTGTTATGGCTAGGGCTGGAATGGCATTTTCATTCAAAGCAGCATTTTTCAAATGCTTTTCATCTCCCTACCTGTCAGGAGGATATTTCTCATGCTTTTTCTTTCCCCTCAACACAGTGTTTTGGAAAGACTGGTAAAATTCCATTGTGCTATATTTGAGAATTTAATATTGAAAATATATTTTCACTACTTAGGGAATTATTCAGAGTCCTCTCACATTCATAGATAATTCAGTATGTTTTATTTAGAATACTGTAAAGACTAAACCAGTCAGCTTTTAATGAGGTTGGTATTAAGAGAAATACACACAATGACCCAGACTGCTTTTTAAGGGCTCAGAATAATTTCCCAAGCCCTTTTTTTTTGCTTATTTTTACATTTAAAAAGACATATTTTTACTTTAAAAAAATTAAGGATCTCTTACCTGCTTGCATATCACTGTGCAGTTTATATAGAGGAATGTCTAACATGGTATCAAACAGCAATGAAAATTTAAAAAAAGGACAATGTTTTAAGGATTCATCATATATGAAAATTTTATATATCTCAAATCACAGTAGTGGGATGTGCCCTTCCATTTGCAACTTCTTTCTTAGCATAGTTTTAATACTTTCTCAATTTTGACATATTTTATTGGCTTGGCTTTTTGGCTGGGTTTTTGTGAATTATTTTTGTTGGTTGGGGGTTTTTTGAGTTTGTTTTGTTTTGTTTTGTTTTGCTTTTGTTTTTGTTTTTGTTTTTTGGTTTCTTTTTTTGGGGGTTGTTATTGTTGCTGTTTGGTTCTGGTTTTTTGGTTTTTATTTCTCAGTTTGCTTTCTAGCCCAAAGAAGGGTTAGACATGTGAACAGTGCAGACCTGTGAGGAACAGAAGCCATACCTCCCTAGCAGCTGCAAGCAGGTTTTCTCCTAAAGCAGACTTCATGTCAGAAAGAAAAAAAAAATGGTGGCATGTTGAAATTGGGTATTTGAATCTGTCTCCACCAGATTTTGTGTCAGAAAGGAAAAACTGCAGCATGTTGAGATTTGACATTTGAATCTGTCTCCAGCCCCTAGCTGCCTATTCCACTTGTGGAAGATGCCACACAGGAACAGGAAGAGCTAAATTGATCCTCAGCATTTTCCTGAACTTACAGCCAGTCTTATTAAGGTAAGCTAATGCTGAATGCAAGTTTCTTTAACAGGTTAGCCTTGATTAAGAAATAGGTTTTCATTCATCTGCCCTTGCCATAGGGACAGCAGCCTCTGACAACAGGCTGGGGCAGATGTATGAGATGAAAAATGCATTAGTTTAATCTGCAGCCAAATATGTGTCAACACTGTTAATGTAAATTGGCACAACTCCATTCAGGTCACCAGCAGAGGGTCTAAGTATGCAGATTTTTAAAAAATAAAAAAAACCACAACCAACCAAAAAAACCTCAAAAAAGCCCAAAACCAAATACCAGGAAAAGACAAAAAAAGAAACCAAACCAAGAAATCTAGGACAATTTTGCACCCCCCTTAAGCTTAAAGATCTTTAAAAACAGATCACTCCACTATAGCCAGTATGCTGAAAGAAAAAAAAAAGTTTGTGAGCTATCAAATTTATTGAATCTTTTTTGTTGTTATTATTTTCACCACTGTGTAATCTGTCATCTGATAAAAATCTATTGTCTGTTTGTCTATTATAGGAAAAAATATTTCTCTTGCAAACTTTTACCATCAGACACTGTGGAAGACTCATGAGACATTAACAGCTCAAAAGAAAATAATTTAAAATCATTTCACTGAACTGATAGTGAAGCTACAATTGTGATTATAAATTGCTGATAATTATTAGGTTTTCAGCACTTATCTCACAGTTATTCTAAACCAGATAATAATTTAGTAAAGAAAGATTTGAATTCTTTCATATATCTCTGCAATATTATCTTTGCTCTTTTTTTTCCTAGATTTTATCTCTGTTCAAAACAACTTTGATATATACAAAAAAATAGAAGGTCATGCTGCATGGCAACAGAAAGCTCGAGGCTAACCAAAGGGATACTGAAAATACTCTTACCAAAACTTTATTGCTTAATGCAATTTCAAGGAAAATGTAATGAGAGTAAAGAGAAGAGAATGCAATGGTAGTAAAAGGATGCAAGGTGAATAATCCCTGTCTTTCAAAGAAAAACATTCAGCTAGTCACTTGGGGGAGAAGTATTTCCATTAAATTAATGTGTGTATATATATATTATATATATATATATATATATATATATATATATATATATATTCACACCCCCACAAAAATTAGGACTTTATAATGATGTCATAAGACTGATAAAGCAGGACAGTACTTTGTTACTGGTTACTTTTTGTATCTTATTAACTATCACCATTATGAAGACAAAACCTGTGTGCTTTTAGACTTCTTAAATTATATCTCACTGTACAGTACTCTAAAGCTGATAATGTTTACATTTTTTTAGTGCTAATGTCTGTGGTACTTGACATTACACTGAGCTGAACTTGATTCGCCTTCAGAGCTCTTTAAGTAAAGTTGCAGCTGAAGTTATCATATATTATTTCTTCTCCAGTTGTCTACACTGGTGTACAGTATTTTGTTCAAATGCTCCTGCTCCTCTCAAAAACAAGAAAGTCTTCTCTTCTCCCATTTCTGATTATATTGAGTTTTGGTTTGTTGGGAAAGGTATTCTGCCTATTTTTATTCTTTTGGTGTTAACTTGCCTTTTGCGAGCTAGAATTTTTTTGCATAGATCCTTACAGCATCAAAATCAAACGGGTTATATTTTTCTGTAAAATGTTTACATTTTGTATAAGGTCTAATGGTTATACAATATTATGTGGTTATACATTTTTATTAGTTGCACTATGTTTGATTTTTATGTTTTTATTTGGCTTCAAGGCAAATATATGTATATATATATATATTTATAATTTATAATTGTCTCAGGGCTCTGTGGTGTAAAGGATTAATAAACAGCTTCAAAGTCATAACCAGAACATTTTATTTTAGTCTTCAGCAATGGAACATCAAAACACGATCTCTTGATGTGACTGCTCTCTTGCATGTTCTTGCAAGTGGAATTGCTCTGCACTGGAAAAACTCAATATGCATTCTGCAAACAAATCAATAAAAATGGATTCCAAATCTTTGTCTTTCTTCCTGGTCAGAAACAATCAAACATTTTGAACTATGGATACATGCTTTTTCACTACTCAAGAGGTTGCATTCAGGTACTTCAGAAATGTTTCCTAAGAATGTATTTGCCAATAATTCAGGGATCTTTTTTCTCTTTTAAGCATTTGCCAACCTTTCTTAAAAATCTCGGGATTTGCTATTGGGTTTTTCTGTTATAAGTTTTCATCAAGGTGTCATTTGTACAGGCATTTGGTTGGGATTTTAAGAGAATTCTTGTAGCCAGGTATAGAAGAGGACTTTGAAACCTTACAAAACTTCTCTGTCAATGCACCACACTGGGTTTAGGAGTTTAACAAGTAAGCTTCATTAGAAAAAGTAAAAGCAAATATATTTTCTTTGGGAAGGAGGAAAAAAAAAAGAAAAAAGAGGCAGGTGCCTTCTTAATGTTACAGGAATCTATTAATTTCATTTGGATGGCAAGAAGCATATGACAACAGGATACTCAACAGTGGACAAAAAGATACATCTGAATTGGTTTCTCACTTTGATTAATAAAGCTTAAGTAAGGAAATTCTGTGGAAAATGGATTCATAAACACATATTCCTGTCTCTAACTAGACATGGTAGTTTATTATTTGAGCACAAAATATACCTTCTGCATAAAACATCTTTAGGTCCTCTTGCAAAACAGTTTATCTGTTTCCTAGTAAGATTTCTGGTCTCTGCTTATTCCGACCCTGAAAAAACCAAACCTGCTACATTCTTTGAAAACTATGAGGAATAAAATGGATAAATTGAGAATACTTTGTAATCCAGCTATTAAGGTGATGGTAATGTTCAACCAGGAACATAAGTGTAATGTATATAAAATAGTGCCACACAGATAAATATGCCACATAGCCTTAATTTGAAGTATATCTTATAACTTAAAGGTATAGAGGTAAAAGGTAAAAGTTACAGGTATCCTGGCAATGAAGTTATCTAGGGTTGTTGATATCATTTTCCAGAGTTGTTACTTTATTAAATTTCAGGGAGGAGAAATCTTAAGAGCTGAAAGCAATTCTTGGAGTGGTAACAGCAGCTCTGGGTAAGTAACTGTTTGGAAAAAAGGGAAAGGGGCATTACCTGTAAACTATAAACTCATCTCGTCCTTCACTGCATCTTTATTCTAATATTATTCCTGTTTGTTTTCTAACACTTCCTATAAAACTGATTTTCATACTTGAAAATAAAATAAATAGTAATCCATAAAATAGAACTCCATAAAATAGAAATCAAATTCTCTGTCAGAGCAGGAAGTACAATTGAGTTCACACTTCCTGGATGACAGTTGTAATAATTACAGGCAATAGTGTTTTTTTCTTCAAATTTTAGATATTCAGGAATTAAATTACTCTCATAATTTAATTCAATATCAGTCACAATGTTATTGTAATCACAGTGCCAAAGGTAATATGCTGTTTCTATAGGGAGTTGATATGTTTTACTTAAGCAGTACAAATGGAAGAAATAAAAAATATTTTACAACCCTTCCTTATTCTTTAACAGAAGTAGCAAATTTCAAAGCTAAATGCAAACTGAGAACAACTTGTCTGATTTTCATTAGATTTACATTGGTTACACCAAATGTAAGAAAAGGAACCCCTTTCCTGTGCAGTAGAGGTGATGGTAGTAGGGAGCAAGATCTTAATAAGCTGAGGTTCCCATCTTACTTTTAGACGATAAAGAAGTTATTTTGCTTATAGTCACTAAGAAAATTACAATTTTCATCCAATGCCACAGATTTTTATAACTGTAACTATTCGGGTCAGTGAAATAAAAATGTGAGATAGCGTCTTTCTGGTTGTGATGTGAAATTTCTGCACTTGAAACAAACCATACTTTAAATACATCAATAAAAATATAGCAGACACCCTACCAAAAAGCAAAAAACAAACAAACAAAAAAACCACAATAAAAAATCCCAAAAAACCCTAAATGAAAAAAAAAAAAAAAAAAAAAACAAAAAACCAAAAAAAAAACCTAAACCAAACCAACCAACCAACCAAATATATAAAAACCAACAAAAATTAAAAATGCTAAAAAGTGAGAAAGAAGATGAGGGGAGAAAATAGGAGATAGAAACACAACAAGATAAGATGTGAAGAGACAAGATGAAAAAATTCAAAACTGGTGATACAATGACTTATCATGCTTTAAATTGTCTTAATATTATTGTTTTTCAGTTATCTCTAGTTTATTTAGGGTCTGTTTTTCAATGTACTAACTTTCATTCCCAAGATTATATATCACTTTTTAACCTTTGGATATGCTTCTAAACTTTTCTAGGTCACTTTGCTTTGTATCTTTCCTCAATAGTGTTTGCAACACATTCCAATTTGGTATCATCTGCAAATTTAATTAATGTGCTGTTTACCTCATCTTCCAGATAAATTACAGATACATATTCTCAGTTCAACAGTCAAACACCATCTGCAGCTTCTCTCTATCTCTCAGGCACACCCTGCACTTGCCCTCCTACACATGTACATATTCCAGTCCATCTGGATATCTTTATACAAAACTCATACTTATGAATTGGGATAACCCTATCAGTTCCATTCTGTTCATGCAAAGATGATACCACTGCAGGTGTGTATTACTGAAGTTTTTCAAGAGATCTGCTAATTAGAGATTCTTGTCCATGATACCTAGACAATGGCTGAGATGACAGTGTGAACATTTAGGGGAACATTTTCCAAAGTAGTTTTTAAAGATTATATATGAACTGGAATTTAAAAAATACCAGATTTTTTTTGTCAGGTTTTAGTTTTTCATGTTCAAAACACCAAATATTATTGGGGGGGTTCTCTTACTGTGGACACCGGAAAACTGAACTGCTGAAGTGGAACCCTAAATAGGCAACCTTGGAGATCAGGGCAAGGCAGTTCTGAATATACAGCCAATATACAGAGTTTTGTTTAGCAATAACACTGGGATATATATCCTGACAGATCCCGCCTGCCTTTATAATCTTTGGGCAGAACAGGCAATGTCAAGGCATTATTAATTTCTCTACTTGTAAATGGTTGTTTTATAATGGGATGAAATTCCCTCAAAAATGTTACAGTCATTTATTTAGATACAGACATTACATATAGTCCACTCTACACTACAGGCTTTTGAGACCATATAAAAATGTTGTATATAAGAGGATTATTTGCATATATATTATAATGGGAAGCATTTCTTAACTTCCTTCACTAAATCAACAGTCAATAAAAAAGGATGAAACAAGATGATGAAAATTATGACTTTTTGTTACACTTTGTTTGTAACTGGAGGTTTACCATAATCACAGTAGTAGCTTAAAGACTCATAAGGAAAAAGAGAGTTTGAACATAAAAAATATGCTATAACATAAATTAAAATGCTAGATTAGCAGACCACTAGGTGCTGTAGCTATGTGGGGAACTAGCAATCTATTTAGACCCTATTTTAGATCTTTGCTGCATACAGAACTATACTAAATATGCAGAAATTAAAAAAAGTATTGGGCATTCATTGTCATTAAGCGTTTACTCAGCAATACATGTTAAACCCCATGTGTAGAACATTGAACTGACCTATTGCAGGAAGATGCCTTGTATTTGACAAGTTCTCACTAATTTCTCTCACAATGGTAACGTATTTTGTTCTCTTGCCATTAATTTCTTAGTCTTTTTTAATAGCAGTGTAATAAAAATTTCACCTGTTCCATGTTTACACTCTTATGGGAAAGCAAGGCAGTGGCATTTAACAAATACTGCAAATAATTTGGGTAGAACATTTTTTGATTTTCAGGCGTTCAAAGCAAGAACAAACTTTTGTCTGGCAATACATAACTTTTGTTGCCTTTTGTCTGGCAATACATAACTTTTGTTGCCTTTGCAATAACAGATTGTAGTATGTAGCTCTTTGCTATTGAGGAGAAAATACTAAGTTTAAATTGTCTATATTGACAAAGAGTAACAACATGTTAGTACTCAGACAAATGTGGGCATCTGTGGGAAGGTTGGTGATATAACACAGGTGACCTTAATGCCCCATATCTAGAAAGAATTTCAAGCTATCATTTAGAGAGAATGTGTATTGTATGCCTTTGAAATAAAGTGTTGAAATACAGTTTTAATGATAGCAGCCTCAAAAACACTTAGCATGTTCACTCAAACACAAATATTTAATCCTCTGAATTCTTTAAATCTCTGCTCTCCTTTGGGAATGAAATAACTGCAGGGCTCAATTTGTACTGGTAGCTTAATGATTAAAGATGAAAAATTCTTTGCCTATGCATCTGATTTTTATATGCCTTGTTTTACTACAAATCCTATTAAAATGAACTCTGTTTTTTTGTTACTGGGAGTAATTGGATCCAATACTTCACAACTGCAAAAAAATTGTTAGCTCTTGTTTTGAAGGCTGGTTGCTGTAAGCGAATTGACAGTAGGGAAGAAAAAAAGAAAAAAAAGAAAGGAAAAGTAGGACTCCATTATGTAAAGGCATGCAAGCAAAAAGAGACTTGCTGTCTGGGTTTAGCTTTCTGTTATCTGAGAATATTCAATCTCTAAATGAATGAACTTGGTTATAATAAATATGAAACTGTGACTTTGTCACTTAGTCTGGGCATTTCTTCCAGGATTGCCCACATAGGATGATATACAAGTCCTCTAAAACATTTAATACCACACTGAGTGGACACTTAGGAATTATGAAAATGGGTTGCAGACTGAAATTCTTAGATATGGTCTGTCAACCTGTAGCGAGAATAACACAATTACTACAGTCATCTTCTGCAATAAAACATTGATAAACATAGTTATTATGTATGACTTTTTCAAGAAAAAGTGCTGTATTTTATTTATTCTATTAAAAAGTATAAAGTAACTTCAAAATAAGAATTCTGGAGTCCTGTGTGGAATACTGAAGTGAATACTGACAGACCTATATGTTTCTCTGACACAAAACAACCATATAAATCTTCCCTACACAGCTGAAATTTAGTGAAATATGCAGTTTTCTGTTTTCCATTACTATATACAATATAAATTCTTTCTGCTGGAAGACAGATTGTGACAAATTTGCAAACAGCATCTGTATTCATACTTTTGAAGCACTAATTTATCTAGCAATAAAAATTTTGATTTCCCAAAAGGAGTGTCAGGCCTCAAAACTAATGCTTATTTTTGAGACTTAACTGAGTTTTCAGCGTTGGTCATTTTCTTATGAGTTACAGTGCTCCTATGGAAAAATATACAACTTAACAGCAAGTACAGAGAGTTAAAAGGGTCACACAAAACATAAATCTGTATGCTTAGTTTATGCATGTGTATAATTTATATAAACAAAGTTCTGACTAGGTACAGTTTCTATCAGAGAAAAAGCTTTTTTAACAGCACTACCCAAAAGAGCAACAATGGATATCTACAGATTATTCCATACTGGAAAACAATTTTTATGTAATGGCCAGAAAATTAAATTAGAAGGCATACCTATGAAATTCCTAAAATACATTTAAAATCTACTTCTACTTGGAATGTCTTATCTTCTCACACTAAACATCATATAACTCCACAAAAGTACCTTTCAGTCTTATTGTCAGAGAAGCATTTTAGATAAGATCTTTCAAGGTATTTCTGTCTATCAGTTAGTGGAGCCATGTAATGTGAGAAGATTTTGTGTGTTGCTATCTGTTAGAAATAATTCTGTTAAAGCTATACTTTAAAACAACATAATTTCTCCACAGAAACCAAACAAGTTCCCTCCCAAAACCCTAAAAATACAACTCTCTCTCAAAACTCCCAAACTAGAGAAACCTAAAAATCCAACATGTAAATATAGATGATTAAATATAAGCCTATGTATGTGAATTATCCATATTTTTTTTCTATTGTGATAGACATTCAGCAGATGAAAATAACATTAGTAACACCCTCAATATGTGACAAAACCATATTCTGGGTGTAGGTGATTATGTTGCTTACATTATCAAAGAGTTTCCCTAAAATAAGAATATTTTCCCTTTTTCAGATTTCTTGATGTGAGGTGTGAAATATAAAATACTCTCACAGAACCAGTAATTTTTTTTAAATTGAAATATATTGTGTACAGGATATGTGACTTACAAGATAGTCATAGAGAAGGGGTTGTGGTAGGCTTAGTAACTTCCACGATTTTTAAGAAAACAAACATTTGTATAGAAAGTTTTTCATTTAGGACCGTAGTTACAGAAGACAAGGAACTATGAACTATTACAGAGAATATTTAGACATAGGTACTGAGAAGAATGTTAGAAATGCAAGAGGAAAGGTAATAGAAGAAATGAGAGGTGGAAATAGTCCAAGAAATTGGTGAGGGATATATATAAACAAAATTAAATCTTTCCTTAATGCCAGTTGTCTCCAGAAAAGGGCTTGATGGATCCAGAACATAACAAACCAAACACATGAGAGACCCTTGACTGGACACTAAACCTTGTCTACAAGATGAAATTTTAAGTTTTATGTTTTCCTGAAGACTTGATCCCATAAATTTTAAGCACAAGGAAATATTACAGGTTTCAGAAGGACTGTATTTATGACCTGCTCTGCCACAGGTACTGGTACAGTTTTCTTTTCTGTATGTCATAAAAAGACTGGAAGCCCATGTTACTGAAGTAACCAAAACACCTCTTACTGGTACCAAATATGTAACAGTGTACCATTATGAGAATGAAATATCTATTATTGCTATAATTCTCTAATTCAAATCACTTCACAGATAAGAGTTTGAAAAACATATATTATCTAAAATCTTTGACTATATGTACATCTATAAAAATGTTAATATATATCTATGTATGTACTTAAATATATTATCTGCATAGTGTATAATCTGCCATAGCATATATCTGTACCACACTTATTGAGCAGGACGTGTAATATTAAATGGGAGCCAACTATCTCAAACCTGACTAGTTATTTATATGGAGCAACTGATATCTAAATTCCTAATCTTTTGATGGTAATGTGACCTTAAACATCTGTTTTTACATTTCCAGATGACTTCCAACAGATGTGTGAGACTTTCAGATGATAAAAGACATGTGTCAGTCAGGAAAGATATCTCGGGAATTTCAACTCTATTCTGGACCTCTGAGTCTGAACTAGTTCAGACTAGATTCACAGCTGATGAGGGCTCTAGGAAAAAGTCATATGAGGAGCAGCAGAGGGACCTAAGGTTGTTTATCCTGGAGAAACCTTACTGCTTTTTACGACTGTCTGAAAGGAGGAGGTAGTGAGGGTGGGGGTCAGTTTCTTTTCCCAAGTAAGAAATAATCAACAAGAGGAAGTGGCCTTCATGTGTGCCAGGGGAGGTTTAGATTGGATATTATGAAAAATTTCTTCACTGAAACAGTTGTCAAGCATTGGTATAGGCTGCCCAGGGAAATGGTTGCATCCTCATTCCTGGAGGTATTTAAAAAACAAGTAGCAGTGGCATTTCAGGACATGTTTTTACAGTGGGTGTTTCAGTGCAGGGTTAACGGTTCAACTTGATGATCTAAGGGTCTTTTCCAACATAAATAGTTCTATAATTCTATGAATTTACAATCAATGGAGAGAGGTAGGTGCCTCTTGAAGCTTAAATGGAGGCATGTCAAAATTATATTTGTGATGTGCAGCTGATGTCAATAATGTGAGGATGTGACTTGATACACTTATCCACCAAGTGCCCAGGTGAGAGCCCTGGTCCCTCCGATAGCTATCTTCCAATTCATGCATTTGACACTTTTTTCCACAAAAATATAACGACGGAAAGAGCAATAGGGAATTATCAGATTTAATTCTAACATGGAGCCAAGGCACATCTGGGACACAAACTCAAACATGCACAGGGTTTCAGAGGTGTTCCCTCTGCAGCTGAAATTTATCTACAGGTTTACACAACTGAAAATCACATGCTTCCAACTCTGACTCATAGAGATGCTTCATATGTGACCAATTTCAAATAGAAAGCTAAGTTTAAACGACAAAAATAAAGATAATTAATCCATCTTAAGAGTAATTAATGTCAAAAAATATATTGGAAGTTGTGAGTTGACAATTTGTTAAGTTAAACTTTTCTTTATACATACCTCATGGAAATTTCTGATTTTGCATTTATTATCTCTTGGAAATATGAAAGTAGGTTGTTCCTTTTTCCTTGTATTAACTCTTGTTATGTTGACTTTTTAAAATGCTTGACCTTTACCATCAAAACTATTTCAGTTTTGTATTTACATTTCTATGAGTAATAAGCAGACATCACATCTTCATATATCTGAAGGTAAGCATAAACTGCTGTTTGGTTTGAAAATAAAGGGGAAAAAAAAAATAAATCCTTTTAGCTTCTATACCCCCAGGCTTTAGAAATCAGAATTAACGAAGCTTTTACCCATTTGAGAAATGCCTAGTGCCTCACAAACTGAAAGGATGTCAATTAAGTGCTCATATGCCTCTAGTAACCTTATTAAAGTGAGAAAGGAAAAATAATCTTTACAGAAAATGTATACTTTTTTTAACATCTACCCTTGGCTACAGCATATCTTGATGGAAGTTTATTTACACAAATGTATTATATGAATACAAATTTGATCACCCTAGAATGCGGAGCAGAAGTGCGGTAAAAGGTCGTGCAGAATTGCTTACCTAGAAATACAGCTTTAAGAGTTGGACACAAGGCTGCTCCATGACCCTTCCTCCCTGTTTCCATTTCAAGATCCGTCTGTATGGATATAGGAGCTGCATGACTCCTTGATAAGATAGAAGTATGTCTCTCAAGGCTCAGGTGAGTGTCAGAACACTGCAGGACTCTGGACATCCTTGGCCATTGTGAATTACAGCAGGTGTGCTTGACATGAGTTACCTTTCCTTGTGCCTTATATATGAAAACAGTATTCGCCTGTAATATTGTGTGCAGTTTTGGTCAGCAGCATATAAGAAAGATATGAAGTCATTAGAGTGTCCAAAGGAGGGCAACAAGGATGGTGAAGGGGCTGGAGGGGGAGCAGTATGAAGGGCAGCTGAGGTCACTTGGTCTGTTCAGCCTGGAGGAGAGGAGACTGAGGGGAGACCTCATTGCAGTCTGCAACTTTCTCATAAGAGGAAGAGGAGGGGCAGACACCGGACACAAGGGAATGGCCTGAAGCTGTATTAGGGGAAGTTTAGATTGGATATTAGAAAAAAGTGCCTGGGCACTGGAACAGGCTCCCCAGGGAAGTGGTCACAGCACCAAGCCTGACAGAGTTCAGGAACCATTTGGGCAGTGCTCTCAGGCACGTGGTGTGACTCCTGGGGATGCCCTGTGCAGGGCCAAGAGTTGGACTTACTGATCATTGTGGGTGCCTGCCAACTCAGCATATTCTCTGGGGGATTTTGAAGCTTGACCTGGGATGACTAACTGCAAATTTTCATTATTCCATCTTAAGTTTTCTTAGGATGTACTTCAGGCTTAACTTCACTCATAAATTCAGGTCCATCATATTATAAACAGTTTTAAGGTTAAGATAACAGAAGTCTTTTTTTTCTAATGAAATACTTTAGAAGATTTTAAAATTCAAACAGTTATCTCAGCTATTTGAATAGTGAAGATCAAAAACCTGTATCCATGCTGCTTTTTTAATTAAAATTTTACCCAAAGGAAAACAGTATTCAACAGTATGCCAGTTTCCTCTCTCTAGAAATTGTATAGTGAATTGTTTGCACATACCATAAGGTGCCCTAGCGTCTTGGGTTTTCATATGGTAACTGACTGATCTCTTTTTCCTGCTGTTATGCTTTTGACCTGAATTAATTGATATTAGTAATAGCATTCAGACTGTACTGATTACCTAAACAGGTAGCAAAAACAAAAATGTGAAGGACAAGGTCATAATGTGCATTCACTTGCAGACAATGTGTCATTGGTTTAATGTCACTCAGGGAGAAAACTCACTGGATTCTAAAATACAAAAGCTATTTTGGGGAACACTAAAACTCTAATTTTTGTCTATGAGTGCCACTTTAAACCAAACGTAGTCGAAAATTGGCAATAGCTATGCAAACAAAGCAGTTTTAAGTTTGAAAATACCGAGTAACTCTTTTTAAATGTCTCTGTATGACAAAAAACACATCTTACAGTGTCCAGATAATCTTCACTTCAAATCACAAAAAGGTTGAAGAAATTAAACTAACAGGAAATGGGAGATTTTTTAAAATTGTCTCATTGCACATATGGTCATTAAAATAATTCAATTTATGACAAATGCAAAAGTATTTGAAACTGTCCTTAGAGGTATTGCAAAAAGCATGATTCTGGCAAAATCTGAGTCTGCTACTTTTATTATGATGTTAAATATTTGTTCACATAATTTAAATACTTTATCTGTTTCCCTCTGAAGTCTGTTTTTTCAACATAAATAATGTAAAAGTTCTACTAAAGACACTTCTAGAATGATTACTGAGCTGGTAGCAAAAGGATGATTATGGGACTGAAATTAAACCAAATAAACAATGAGAAAAGAAAGTGCAGAATAGAAAATAACAATTAAGACAAAAAGAAAGCAAGTGAATGGGACCCCCAAAAAAGTAGAAAGCTAAAAAGGATTAGAAAAAATATTGAAGACCATATCAATTAATAAGTACTAAGAATTATATTTTGTCATGAGGCCCCTGTTCCTCATTTCTTTCTGTTGCCTTCTCTTTATCATATGTTTTGGCTTTTATTTTTCCTTTAAGCTTCCACAGAAGACTTCCACCCTTTTCTGCCTATATTAATTCTTACATTAATTTTTTACATCTGCTGTCCTTCCTCCTTTGTTATTTCTCTATATTTCTCTCATTTTCTACTCTGAATTTCTTTAAGTGACCTGCAATATAATTTACCTTTTCATAGCAACATAATTTACCTTTTTCAGATAATTTTACTTCTTAAGTGCTTGACATTATTAAGTTAGAACTCCAAAGAAATATAGGCATTGTTATAAAAGTATTTAAAATAATAATCATAATGACATTTGTGGTTTTCCCTCCAGATGTATAATTTCTTAATTTGCCTCAAATGACTATGGTAGATGTTCTCTAAATCCTACCTTTCTTAATGAATTATTCTACAATTAGAATTCCTAAACATTTACATTAAAAACTGGATGCTGGAAAAATATGGATTTTAAGACTCACAGAAAGTCTTGGCCGCTTATCAAAGAAGCTGCAACAGGAATTTTTGAACTTTTATTACTAATAAAAATAATAATAAATGGAGGAAAAAAAATCACAAATCAGTTTAAACAGAAGAGGTGAAAAGCCTGTTTATTGTGTTTTCCTTTTCCTTCCTTTATACTTTAATAGGAACCTAACTGGTGGGGGCCCAAATCCCCTGGAAAAAAAATCCAGACTCAGTTTCAAAAGAAATAGGAGCAAATGTGCAGTGCAATGCTGGAAGTCTCTAATGCTGTATTAATAGTTACAGAATGGGTGAGTTACTTACAGTTACTTACTCCACCACATATCATAACAATAATTACTGTTCAGATAGATGTTATTATTGCACACAGGATCTTTCACTTATTGAATCCATAAATAAATAGACATGCCCAAGGCACGCCAAAGTAAACTCTGACATCCTAATAAAACTAGCAGAAGAAAAGAACACTTGACATTTAAATTGCCTTAAAAGATCTGATTAAACCAAAATACATATAAAAAGACCCCAAACCTTAAGAAAGGTTTCTTCACTGGAAGACACAAATATATATCATTCTTTTCTTTTACATGGTTACAGAAAGAAGAATAAAAATCAGACTGGTTTCCTGGGAAAATTGATTACAGTATTTGAGACAGAGATCTACGCCTGCTGTCACCAGGGAAGATGCAACTTGGGGATAAACACATGAAAGCAATATTTCATTACAATATTCTTTCATTTTTACATGACTTTTGCTGGTGAACAGCTATTCCATTAAGGGAAATATCCTTTTGTCCATTCATGGTGATCTAGAAAAGTCTTAACAAAACTAGAATTTGGGGGAGTTCTGAAAGTAATTTTGCAGTTTCACCATAACTAAAATGTCCTTTGCCTGGATAATTCGGGTTCCAGTGGAAAGACTGATAGATACAAATTCATCAGTGTAACAGTGAAAGGAGTTTGTAAGCCTGGATGAAGGTAGCTCCTGCTCACTCTCACAGCTGATAGCAACTGCTAAAATGAAATGTATAGACATACCATTATCAAAGGGCACATTGCACACAAAGATCACCCAAAATTTAAAGATATGTAGGTCAACTTAAAATATTGGAATTGTACTGATATAATCTATATGTGGGCATTGCAGCTAACACAACTAATCTACAAATGGGGATTCAATTCCTTGGAATCACTCTGACTCACTAACTGTGCACTGCTAATGGCCTGGCCTTGTGAAGCAGACAAACAGCAACAGTCCAACTTAGAGTCAGTGTGCTCCCAGATGAGTAAGGAGATGAAGAGGTCATATATTTGAGCTTGTTTTGCATGTCTCTATTAAAGTAAAAAAAAATAAATTTATGGTTTGTTGTTGTGTGGTTTTGGTTTTGGGTTTTTTTTTTGTTTTGTGGGGGTTTTTCTATTTGTTTGTTTGTTTTTTGTTTTGTTTTGTTTTGCTTTTTGGAGGTGTGCGGGGAGAAGCAGGCAGAGCAGGACACTGCCATGTTACTATTGGAAGAAGATTTTTGTAATATAATATACTTAGATAGGAGAAAAGTGATAGAAGCACATTTACATACACCAGTGTTCCAAGATTGAGCAAAGTTACACAACATTACCTGTAGAGTTGAAAAAGAGAAGCTTCTTTGTTTGAAAAGATATTCTGTTTTTGTATACACCATATGCTTTAACTGCCCACACAGAACTGTCTTTTTCAGTGATGTCTTGGTATAAATTTTCGTTGAAAATAGGCACCCAAATGATAAATATATGTATAATTTTTTGTGTTGAGATTCTACACATCCAAAAATGCATTCAAAATATTTTTTTGTCTGATTAAAGATATTTATTTAAAAGACTGGGGTTTTTTTTCAGGCAGAGTTACTGGATTGACCCATTTAAACTTTTAAAGACACTCACTTTCTCTGAAATTACAAGAACTGTCAAAGGAAAAATTTGTAGGACCCCCAGTACACTGCAGACAGTATAGTGACTCTATAGAAAGATTCATACTCCAGGACATCTTAAGATTTATGAAGTCTTGGTTTTTAATTAATAGGGTGAATTTTGAACATAGTGTATGACGCTGGTCAGGCAAGTCCTGTCAACATCAATGGGAGTAAAAGATCTTAGCATAGCTTTGAAATTTTACCTCTAACTAATATCAAAAGAGCTTTATTCCCGTGTGATCAGATACTGCATAGCATGTATAAAATCAGATTATTTGAAATATTCTTTCTTAATCAAGGTTTTAATCGTGTATTGCTTGCACTAGAACAATTACAAGATTTTGCTTATAAAAAATTGGAGCCATTTAGTACCTTTCCATGTATCTTCTTCTCCTTTTCTGGGATAATGAATGTGATAAGCCTTGCATAATCTTTTACTATTATCTGGAAAAGTAGAAAGAGGGAAGTTTGTCAGACAATGAGAAAAGCGGTTGTGCTAGAGATATATGTGAAAATATTTTTATGTATAATATATGTGAAAAAGGTGGAATAAACTCATATATTAAAATATTTTTAAGGTGCTATACCTTTATAGGTAATTATTTTTAATATTTAGCTAAAATGACTTCTCTGCATGGGGGTGTTAACTTCAGATGGCATTGAAAATAACTTTTGAAGGAAATTTTGAATGTCTGTCCTGAAAATTCATTTTTTCTTTGGCATTTTGGTTTAGAAAAATTGATCCAGTCACTCAAAATTGTCAATGGCATATATAGATTAACTAATATGCGATCTGCCAATGACCAGTCAATTTTGGTTTAATGATTGAGATCTAAGAGAATTTGTTTTCATGGACATGTGGTATTCTTCCACTGATATTTCAGTACCAAGGTTAAAAATGAATGAAGGAATTCCTTTTAGGGAATTATTATATTAAAATATTTCTTGGCATTTCTGAAAAATTATGTGTTCAAGGATGGAGTTATCAATTTCTCCAGGTAAGGGTGCAAAAATGTAAGCAAATGTTCTGTGGGAAAATAATCAGGACAAGGAAGCTCTACTACTTTGAAGAAACTTGGAATAATTTTTTCAAACTCAGTTATAATAAAATATGTCTCACTTGTGTGTTGTTAGCAGGAGACAAGATTCGTAGTTAATGGTTGATGACAAGAGGTAACCTGCTGCAATCACATATAAGCATTCTCCCAAATTTACTTGAAGATAGATTCTTTCTTTTGATTTTGACAGGCTTTGAATCAAGACTATGCAAATAAAATAATACAATAATGCACAAATTTCACTTAGTTATGTTTTGTCAATATTTTGGTTTTTACAGGCAGTCTATACATACAGTATGTAGTTTTAAATCCTTGTTACCCGAGGGAAAAGCTTGGCAGAAAATCAAACTACCCACAACAAACAGGTAAAACCAAAAATTCACAAATAATTAGGTCACTCAAAACTTTATAAATATCAAAATTTACTTAGTTTGCTTGAAATGAACTCAAGCAGAAGCAATGCTGGTTTCCTGACACTGATTGTATTAAGGAGTCAAATTTTCATAGAGATTAAATGTTTATGATACTCTCAAAGCTTTAAGCATGAACACCATCCCACTTAATTACAGGATAATGTGTCATGCTCCCTTTGATAGATTTGGATTTAGATGACACTCAATATACCTTTCCCATAACTTTTTATAAAGGTCAACTCTTTTCTATTTGTGATTAATTCCTTTTGTTTTTATATCAAGTTCCATACTTTTTCCTACTTGTCAACATAATTTGCCTTATTCTGCAAGTAGTGAAATTGAGGTAGTGAAATTGAGGCAAATACAATATCTATATATTTGAACCACCACTTTTACTTAGCGTGTGGTTGTTTTGTTTTGTTTTATTTTTACAATTAACAATAATTATACATTTAAGTATAGAGTTTGATAGTAGCAACATCCACCCATCCATCCATCCATCCATCCATCCATCCATCCATCCATCCATCCATCCATCCATCCATCCTTCTATCCTTTCTCATGTGCACACACACACACACACAAGAACATACATATTTTGTACACTGCACTGCATGCACAGAACAATATATTCTATGTATTTTGTCCACTTTACATATATACATTTGTATCAGCTGCATAGCGCCTCTGTGCAGAGTGCTTTGTAGGAACCACTGAAGTATATGGCGGGGCCCCAAAGCAAAAAGGGGTGATTCCCTAGATTAAACAGGCTTAAGGATGGACAAAAGACCACACATAGGAGAGAAGAGTGAGCAATGACAAAAAGTGTGAGTAGAGAGAAAATTATTGTCAATTCAAATTTATTTGGATCGTGTGAAACTAAGCCAAAAACTGCAAGCATTTACATGGGCAAAAGATTACTTGGGGACATTGCAGAAATTAAATAGCTTGAAATACACATTTTCAAGGATAATTATTCCAGAAATCTATATACTTAGAAGAGGAAATTAATCCTTCACCTCAGATTAGTTAACTATGTGTTACAGTAACTGCATTGATTTTATAGGAGAAAAAAGAAAATTTGGAAAAAAAAATTACCATAATATCTTCTGTATCACGCACCTCTTCTACACAGAGTGAGAAAAGTTATACAGTCTGATGTCCACTTCAGTCTGAAAAACTAAGTTCAGAATCCATGTGCTTTTTCATGCGCTGATATGAAGTGAAATAACCCATTGGAACAACAGATGCCTTCTACCTTCATATTTCCATTTACAGAAATTTTCAGAGTAACAAAATTCCTTAACCAGTCACAATTTCTGCATATGATAATTTACTTCTTAAAGTAGCTTGACTGTAAAGACAAGTAATAGTTTAGTTTCACTGCCGTATATTTCCAAACAAATAAAAGGAAAAATCATTACATGTCAGCAGAAAATTTTTAGACAAACAAAAATATGCAAGTAACTGAGGATATGATATTTTTTCCCCATTATCCATACTGTTAAATATGTGTAAAAAGAATCCAAACACTTAAAAATTAACTCAACTCTGTCTGGATTATTAGTGATTTTATGTAAATAAATATTATAGATCAAGGTGTCCTAACATTCCAGTATATGAGGATATTCCTATCAATAAGGAATGTCATCATTATTTGCCTCATCTCTCTTAATAAGTATAGATTAATGAGAATAACTGAAAGAATTAACTTTTTAAATTGTTTGTTCAAAAATAATTCATTTAATTGATGTTCTGAACATGATTTCTTAGCTTGTTCTATGTGTCATACGAATATTTTTTTTTTGAGTGGGGGATGTTTTTTTGTTTAATTGGCTATTTTCACAGAGTAAATACAACATGTCTGAAACCTGTTACATTTCTTTGTGATGAATAAGTTTACCCTGCTTTCAAGCAACTCTAAACTTGAGTGTTTCTGTTATGTTCTTCTTGCCAGGAAATTAAGCTCTGAAGTAAGCAACACCTTCCCATAACACTGGCCATGCTATGCATAAGCAAATATGCAATTTGAATTAGAAGGGGAGGAAAAAAAGATAAGATGTTTTGAAACAACAGATAATCAATGCAGGAGTCTTCAATTCTCTCTGGGTTGTATAACATTGCAATATATTATCAGCCTCACTCAGCTATTTATTCTTCCCCAGAGTACCTAAACTCCTGATTAATTTAGAAGTACTGTTAAAGTTACAGTTACCAAAACAACATGTGTTTAATATCTGACTTAACCACTTTAAGGTTGTTCCAAGAGATGTGAATGTAAAAGAAAATTAATCACATATAAAGATTCAAAATAAATTATGGTTCTTTTAGCTTTCTTTAAAAACTGTGATGAAACAAAGATTAAAGATATGTATAGAGAGTCTTTTCAATCCAGAATATAGATGCATTGGGTCACATCTGTTGTGACTGGATTTAGAGGTTGATTGAAATTATAGACTAGATTAGAAACAATAAAATAATGTAAAATAAAGATCACTGATATAAATATTTTATGTTTCCAAAGAAATAAAGGTGGATTCATGCTACCAATGTTAGTATGAACATCATATACTTTTCTCTCTAGCCAGTGGAAGGAAGTTAATATTAAGATTCTAAGGATGTTAAGGCAAGATAAGGCATCCTGAAAAGGACCATTTTCTCAACCTGTTACAGAGGAGCCATTGGCATGACTGTTCCTAAGTAGATGTTAATTCTTTGGTTTTATGTAGAATTTAGAATATTAGCAGGTAAGAACTTCAGGCAACTCTGCTTAAATTTTTCTAGTAAAACTTTGCAAGAGAAATTTTAAAATGACCAATACAAATCAAAATTCAGCAGACCAAACAATAAAAAAAAAATCTCATTTTTTAGAACAATACTTGGAAAAACACCTTTAGTGGAATAGAAGGGATAACACAGGGATATGAGATAAATTAATTTAACCATAAATTATGGTGAGATGTAGCTTGAGTACAGCTCACTTCAGGCATTCCTAAAATCTTATGCTGACATTTCCTATTGTGGAAGACAAAGACCAATGCAAAGTTTACTGGCATCCTCCTGGGCTATAAGTGTAAAAGAGTAGTGTACTTTCACCAGAAGGTTTTGCTTACTTAATCAAGATGTAGTAAAGCCTTTGTAGTTTATGTTCCATAGTGTACATGTATATTGCCTGAAATTACTTGATTCTATGTGAAACTTTTCATGTAGAAAACCCCAACCAACTAATAATAAATATGAATCACATTACTAAAAATAACACCTTTGAAATTCTTCACTGATATTTAATAATGATGATACCTCTGAAAATTTAGCAGAAAAATTACATTGATTTCTCCAGCCATGTCCTGGTTTAGACAAACAAATTTAAAAGAAAATATCTATTTAAAGCACATATCTTCCTTTGAAGTCTTTTGCTGCTAAACCAGATTGGAACAGAAATGTCCTAGCAGCCAATCTCAACAAATTTATTTGTCTTTTATTCATATGAATTCCATGATTAGTGCCCTTAGTCTCCCTTCTGCAGCAGCTCAAGCAAACAAAAGAGATTATAAAGTGTCTAGCCTTTGTAAAAGTCATAGTGCTGACCCTCTTCATACACAGGCAAATATCACATTTCACAAATTATTGTGCCAAAACAAAAATAAATGGTTGTTGATGTAAAAAAAAAAACCCAAACAAACAGAACAGAGAAAAAAGTATGACTCACCTCATTTTGTGTATCCCTTATCTAAATATCTACACCTAAGATAATAGTGTGAACTGACAGAAATAAGAGTTTTTAATGTGATTTCACTATGTATTGCTTTCACTATGTATATCTTTAGTTTGTTCAGATAAATGTAATTCAAGACTGGTGGATCAGAAATATGAAGTAATAATGACCAAAATCAGAAATCATTCACTAGATAATCTAGCTTTGTCAAAGCACTTAGGATGATTATTCAAAAATACATTAAATGTACAACAAATAGGCTTGATGAGCTTTAAGATGTCTTGTATTTTATTATTTGCCTTGGTATGAAAGTCAAAACTTGCTATACATAAAATGGGAATTAATTCCCTGAATACTGAAACCTTATAGATAATAATTTTTAATTATTACTTTTCCCAGTTTTGGTTCCTTAAGGTTTTTCATTAGCAAACATACTCACCTGAAAGCCTGATTTGAATGAGAAGAAAAAGACAAAAAAAAAAGAGAAAGTTTTGGAGAAAGTCTTAGTTTTAATAGATGTCCGTTTGTATAGCTGTGTGTCTTGTTAGTGCACTGAAGACTCAGGTGGGACATTTGGAAACAGCAGCAGGCACAAATGGGCAATTGTTTTGACTCATTCACTATTAACATTTCAGTCTCTCACAATCGGATATATATTTCAGAAAAATCTTGAGTTCTTATACCCTCAAAACAGACTCCTCTTTATCACATAATTTATATTTCCTATTTTAGAACTGTGATAATTTTCATAATTATTTACTATATCTCAGAGTGTAAACAGTTCTCCTTGTAGTTATAGGGCTATTATTTCTGCTTGGACAAAACCCTTCAGCTTCAATATCATTAAGAGGAACAATGTTGTGTAAAAATACTGCATTTGAAAATTTAAAGAAATATAGAAGAAATATTTTTACATGGACTTTAAAAAGAGGATATTTGAGTAACTTACAGAGAAGCATAGCAGGCTTTTTTGCAAAAGTGCAGAAATCACTGTTACATAGGGTCAAAGCTCTGGAATATACTTGTCCAAATGGTAAATGGTTTCTCTTCCCTAAGCCAAAACATACCTATAACACATGGACCTGTATTTCACCTGGTGTTTTGTTGCAGCCTGAACAGCTGCTAGCAAAGTCCAGGGTAAGGAAGCAAAAAGGGCCTTTGCATGGTATCCACAAACATTTGTTTCAGCCTCCCGGTAAGATGTTCAGGTCCCAGGCACACACATGAGGAGCATCCAGCTTTCCCTCTGTCGAGGAACCTGAGGGTGACCCTGGTCTCGGGGCAGTACAAAGATAAAGGCCAAACACGGATTAGGGAGGGAGTAGCTCAGGCACATGGGAACAGACACAGGAACAGGGGAAGGAGCCAATGGAGTGTAAGAGCTTTTTGAGGGAAGCTTCTTATGTCTCCCCAACCCAGGGGATGCCCCCCAGGGTCTCCACAGTGTATCAAACATGAATCAGGTTCATATAAATAAATGGTAGCTTTGTGGTAGACCTAGAAAAGAAGTTTTACATTCTCTCCTGTACCTAATGTGACAGGGAATAGGGTTTTGGTAAGGAGCATATTTATTTAGTTCATGGGAGATATAACTGGACATATTCAGCCTTGTAATATTCTAAAAACTCTTTATAGAAATCCTAATTAAATATTGCAGCTGTTTACCAAATGACACAAAGACCTCCTTACAGACTCTGATATACTTTTACAGCTTAAAAAAATCCTTTAAAAACTCCCAACTCCTTGCAGTTTTACATTTTATGTTCTGTTGGCCATACCATACCTTCTAAAGCTTTCTAGTCATGTGTTTTTCCTTCCACAGATCTTTGAAATACAAATACCTTTAAACTGTTTTAATCTCAAAGTTTTATATAATGATAGATATTATAATCCCATTTTATCCATCAGGGATTTTTATTTATATACTTTCCCCCCTCACAGAGTATTTTGTTGATATATTCTCAGATTTAGGGATTATACTGTCTATCTTTGAGCAACTGGATTTGGACCGCAACAAGACAAGAGCTGAATCAATGATGGGAACTACATTGTGAAAATCACATTTGGAATTGGAACGATTGGCAGAGATCTTGTTCTTCCTGGTAAGGTTACTTGATCAAGGTTAGTTGATCAACTTCCTAGTAGCCAGGTGACACGGAAGAGGTTATGCATACATTAGGAAACTAAATGTGCCGCTGATCAGCCTCCAATACACAGACTGGTGCAGATCCACACTGCTGAACTCTCTTCACCAGTAAAGAGTGGCAAAAGGCAAATTCCCTCCTGATGATGATCCCAAGCCATGGAAACTCCCAGGTAAAGTCTGGGAATTGTGTGAGAGATTGCTAAATATCCTGGAGAAAACCTGAGCTTCAAGCCACTCTACAGTTTGACAGGGGTAGGCAACAACACTTTTGTGCTGGTGCTCATAAAGAGTTAAATTTCTTAGCATGGGTGCAGTTTCAGTGTCTCCTGTCTCTTCCTGTGGTAATTAATTTTTTGAATAAGGAAATATTCTAAAACAAATCACAAAGTCCAACATGAGCATAGCTGAGTAAAATGTAGTGTTCTCTGATAGATAAGACATCAGTGTAGACTCAGTGATCCTGTTTTGGCATTAACCACTATGGAATAGGTTTTTCAATAATTAATCATCACACTTTACTGCTTTCTGTCACATATTCAAAGAACATAGAGAAATACATTAAAATGCTGTGTCTCAGTTTACCCTTTCTAAGACAATACTTCCTGACCTCACAAAAGCATTGTGATGTTCATGCTCTGGCTTTTCAGAATTGTAGGAACAAGAGCTTCAAATTAGTGGTATAGCTGGTCATTTGAATGCAAATTCACAAGAACTACATACTCAAAACCTGTCTTCAACATTGCTTATCTGCCTTTATTGAGATGACTTTGACACCACTGGTCTTTATATTTGATGAGGCATGCTTCTGTTTAGGAATTGTAAAATGATGAGAAAAAAAATACAAGCTGAAAATTCAGGACAAATGCTTATAGCCTTTCATGGGTCAGTGCTACGTATCAAATCAATGAAATGTTTACTGAAAACCCATAGTAAATGGCAAATCAATTCACCAATCTCTTCAGCAGTGTTTTCATCATCTCAAGCCTATGCAGCCAAGTGATTAGGTATATGCTCATTATTTTATGCCTATCATTTCAAGGAGTCAATGAGTCATGTCTCTTAATAATTTGAAAATGCAAAAATAAAACCTTAGCCCAAGTCATTCATCTCTGGCAAAAATTATGACTTGGCTGAAAAATCCAGAGAGCAGCTTAAAAAGGTAGAGAGAGACCATAATGAATTAGTTGATGTAGCTTCTTCTACAATATTATAACCAGAATTTAGATAACAGTTACTTACATTTCTTCACAGCATGATCTGGGAAAAATTAATCTGAGAACTTCTGAAAAATCTCAATATTATGTAAGCAAACAAAATGCTTTTAACATTTACATGACAAACAAGTTATTTACATTATAAACAAGGTTAAGTCTTAAAGTCTATGTATAAGTGAATTGTCATTCCAATGCATTTTGATAATGTCTAGTAAAAATTACTTGGAAATTAGTTATGTCTGAAATATCTAAGACTGCAAAGGACCTCCTGGGTAATGTAATTTATTATTGCATGGCAATCCATTCTTACATCTTACAAGACAGTTCTACTAAACATATTAAATTCTTAAAAATTTCTAACTTCTTTTATTTTCAAAGTTTTTTCATTATTAAACAGTTCCAAATCATCTTCTGCTGAATAATAAAGCCTTTTTTTCTTTCTTAAATCTATTCTTAATCCATTTAAATGCATTTTTGCAAGAGAATTTCATTGTCTATTATTTTCCAGAGAAACTTGTCATCTACTGTTCAGAGTGGATTTTGGGCTGAGTCATATTCCATGTTTACATCACAGACACTACAGAACTTAAAGGGAGGTGGTTGTTCATATATTCTTCCAGTTCCCTGAAGACTGCGTTTTTCATCAAGCTTTCATCTGCAATGTCTGCATTCCTTTGCAATCTAAACCTCACTGAAATATGCCCATCATATGAACATGTCTTTTATATCCTGCAAGAACAGATGTAATGAAAAGGTTCTTTTATGCTCACGTAGTGTATTGTGTCCTACAGGTCTGGAGTTGCTGATAAACCAGTGTCCACTCTGCTAGTCCTGTCTGAAGCTGCTTTAGTTTGGCTTCCTCTTTTCCCTAGCATAGAAACTCTACGGAGTTGTCCAGAGAGATTTTCACCAATGTCTTGGTAAACAGCAACATCTCATATAATTCCCATGTATCCTTTGACTGAAAGGATGAGGCCCATTTTTCGTAGCCGATTCAATGATCTGGTTGAAAAAGATGGAGTTTTCACCAGAAGGGCTTGTAATAGTGTCCACAGATGTCAAGAAAGGTATACATTTCTCCCAGAACTGCTCCTGGACTGAAGGATACTATAAGAGTTGAAAAGCAAACTGAGGAAGAATGGCTCAAATGTGGGTGGGTTAGTATATATGTAAGATGATTTATTTTTTTTAAGTTAAACATTACAGAACAGGTTGCCCAAAAAGGTTGTGGAGTCTCCTCTAGTTAGTCAAATCTGCCTGGAGACATCCTGAGTAACATGCTTTAGGAGCCCCAGCTTAAGCAGGCAGGTTAGATGAGGTGATATCCTGTGGTTACTTCCAACCTTACTTATTCTGTGATTCTGTGATTATCTCAGAAGACTGAGTGTATGTATTATGTTTGCATTTTGACAGTGTCTTGTGCACTCATCAGTAATAAATAAAAGTTGCTTATTCTCCTATAGAACAAAGATTTTATTTGTATATTTTTTTCTCTGTATTTCATCTCTCTATGTAAGATTTATTTAGCCTCTATTGGAATATTGGGGTTGACCCCAGCTGGCAACTAAGGACCCAACAGCCATTTGCTTACTCCCTGCCCTGTCACAGGATGGGGGAGAAAAAAAAGAAGAAAAAAAGGCAGAAAAACTCATTGGTCATGATTAAGATAATTTAATATGTGAAGGAAAGGGGAAAAGAAGCACAACAAACAAAAAATGCAAAGGCAATGCCCACCAGATACGACTAGAAAAACAGTGCACAAATAGTCCTCAGCAGTGACTACTTCGGAAAAACTATGCCCCAGGTTTTGTTGCTGAATATCATGTTATATGGCATGGAAGAGCCCTTTGGTAAATTTGTCCCAATTGTCTTATCTCCCATCTCCTACCTGGACTACTAACTGGGGGGACAGAGTGAGAAACAAAGTAGGTCTTGATGCTGTGCCAGCACTTTTCAGCAGTAGCTAAAACATCAGTGTGTTATCAACACTTTTAGTCACAAATTAAAACACAACACCATACAGACTGCTATAAGAAAGTTAACTCTACCACAGCCAGAGACACTACAGAGAAAAATTTCGTTTTGTCATCCATAGTGTCCATTTTCTATTCATAGCCTACAATTCCTCTCAAAATTTCACTATTAGTAGCATCATTTTTTAAATATAGTTCATAGAAAATTCTTTATTCTGTCCCTAGTATATTTAATTTGTTTCTGTGCTGCTCGCTGAAATAAAGTTATTTTTCCTATTGGTTACCTGTAACTATTCCTGAGAAAAAACATTCTTCTGCCTTGAAGATTTCACTACAGCTTTCAGTTCCTTTTGTTCTTCAGAACTTTTCTTATGAGAGTCATTCCAAGTGGTAGTAGCCCTAGCCCATTTTTCTTTCTGTTAGTTCCCTTTTCCCACTAAGCTTCATCTATTAAAAAAAAATTCTCCATTTGGTAATAAAGCTAAACACTTCATTACTGCAATGTATTTTCTAAAGAGAGAGACAACATTCAAGTAGTGTGCAAGTCCACAAAACTTCCTCTTTTTTCTCTAAAAAAAGGGTGCTGAAGTGGTGCACTATAAATTATAATAAATATAAACCAGGGAGAGTCAGATGAAACTGGCATCAAAGTTATGAAGTTCTTTTTCAAAAGTCTGAATTTTTCAAGTATTTGAAAAAACATTTTTTCCCCAGAAGAGTTTAATTTAATGATCAAAGTCAGCTAGAGAATATTGTATACAAATAAAGTCCCTATCTGAATTTTTAAGCCATAGTAAATTTTTCTTTCTCTTTTTCCCTTTGAATTCTGGATCTGCATTCTCTCATTTTCTTTTAACAGTCATGCACAACTTCTGCTATTTCCTCTTGCTCTTTAATATTTTGGCTTACACAGGTTTCTTTTGGGCTTACATTTTTGTGTAGTTTTCTTCTTTCCCGCCTCTTAAGATAGGATCATTCCTATATCAGTTGCAAAAAACTCTTGTCTGCTGCTCGGTTTTCTCATTCAGATGTAGTAGGTTGTCTTGTTCTGCACAGTTTTAATCCTGGTGACTAACACTGTAGTAACTTGGCATCGGTTTGCTTTGTGCGCGAAGTTTAATCTCTCCTCCAGATTTGAAGCTCTGCACAGTCCTGATCTTGCTCACACCTCTGCACTCATTCACCTCTGGATCTTTTCGCTCCATGCAGACAGCTTTCTTAAATCTTTCTAGTCAATTCTCCACATAGTGTCTGCATGCCTTTTGTGTCTCCTCCCTTAGATGTGGGAGAGTGACTGTCTTTTAATGAGCCAATTTACTAGTTCTTTTCACTCACTTTTCTTTCCAGTTAGGAAAAAAAAGATGAAACATTTTGATAGGAAAAAAAAACAGTTTTCGTGTCTTAAAATATAATTTAATATAATTTATCAACAAAAGCATTTTTGAATCCTGTACTGCAATGCAGTTACAGAAATTAGCATTAAACAAAATATAATAACCTAAATGAGAAGGGACTGTCTATACAGAACAAGGCTGATGGGAAGATTTAGATGCACAAGACTACTTTAAACCCTAGCTGCCATATGATTCTCCGTAGCCAAGTTTTTTACAAAATATAGCAGGAAAATATACTGCATATAATTCTAGAATGTAAAAGTTAATCCGAGCTCTTGAATCTCAGTACTATCATTAAGTATCTTTGTAATTCTCTGTCAGGTTAAGATTTAAGAAAATGCAGTCTCTTACACGAAAAAAAAAAAAAAAAAAGAAAAAGTTTAAGACCTAGGCAAGCTTTCCCAGTCGGTGTGATTGAAAATGTGAACCTGTGACACTCAAAAAGCAAACCCTGGTGTGAGAAAAACATAGTCACAATTTTTTCTGGTAATCTTCAATCAGTTGAATGCTTTCCTTATGCCTAATCTCTATCAGAATTGAGACATTAGGTACATCTCAAATTCCCTAAAGAATTAAAAAATTCCTTCAATAACCCTTAATGGTCTCCTCCCGCACCTTTAACAAATAAGTGTGCAGTAAAGCTGGGTTTGCAAAACAACTTCTAGTGTAATGTTTTTATTCTATAACTTTTTCTTTATCAAGAAGAACTTGACTTTATTAATTTTTTCTGTATCAAATAAATGTAATCACATGAAAGCGGGGACATTCCTGGGCCAAGGACTGAGTATTATCATCTCTTGTCACGAATGGCTGATTTCCATAAACTTTTTTTGAAAATTTCGAAGCCCCTTAAATAGTATCAACAAAGTCTCCACAGTTGTATGTGATTAGCTTCAGGAGTAGGAAACGTTGTTCTGAAAGAATGAAATTACTAAATTTTTTGAAGAGATTAAGTGCAGTAGAAGGAATATGAGGTTGTCAAATCCATAAGAGTAAAATAGCTTCATATGATGCAGGCAATCAAGCCTGAAGGATTCATGTCTTCCTCTGCATTATCTCCTAGATAATTTAGGCAGTTGTCCACTCAGTATTTTGAAGCTTATAAATGAAGTTTTAATACCACACTAGCATTTCTCCTGCATTTCATAGCTATTGAACATGCTTTTTTTTTTTTTTCATTTAATATTTACTGTCATCTGCGTAGGAATCTCGCAGTTGAAATCTTTAATGAAATCTAAACATAGTCTCTAAAGGTTATCCTGGTCTGATACAGAATTCTACATTAAGCTGTGACATTTGAATGTTTTTTCTTGATTTTTTTTAGTTGTTCTCATATTTTTAAAATGTTCTCTAGATGCAATAATTCATACTTGCAGATGCCTTTTCCCATGTACAATAAGTTCAATATTAAAAACCCTAAGGTATTAATGTTTGATACCCCAAAACATATGATCTTGTAATACTATAATTGTGAGACAAAATGCAATCTTTACTTCAGAAATGGAAATATTGAAATATTTAGGGGGAAAAAAAATCACAGGAAGCTGCCACGCATGATTTTAACAAGCATGCAGGAAAAAGGATGTCCAGAATATTAATGTGCCTCAGGAAGGATTGTGTGGGGGAAGTTGTTTAGTGAAAAGAATATGCTGGTTACTCCTCAATACATTTTGGTTGCAATCCTGTTTAAACTTGAATAAGATTGTTTTTCCTTTGTCCTCCATATTGTTTTTGATATGGCTGAAAATTTAATGAAGTTGGCACATGGTCAGAAACATAATTTGCTATTTTTATTACTCTGTCAATATTGTACATTAAGGTCCTCAACAGCCTTCGATGAAAGTAAAAGATGTCTTTAAACAAGCAAGATAGCAATGCAAACAGGAAATGTCTAATGCATGTTTCTTAATACCATAGCCTAGATTAAAGCTTTTGAAGTTGTCTCACTAATTAATTTGAAACTGTGATGAAAACAGAAAGTGCCTATAGATGTAAGGTTTCCAAGGCATTCTGATGAAAACTTTTCATGACAGAAGACCTTATTAGATTTTGGCAAATGCTGTCTATAGTACCATGCATAACAGCCCAGAAAGAAGGCCTGGCTTCTACTCTGCCCCAGAAGGGATGGATTAAATATAAACTTCTGGGTTTTGGACCCTCAGACTACAAAACAAAGCTTCTATGGAGTAGGCAGAAAGATGTTTAAATCTTACTTTTGTTTTCTCTTTGCAATCCTAATTTACTTTTTATATATACAGGATTGGAAGTTAACTCTTTGGTCATCAAGACTACATTACTCAATAGAAAAAATCAGGAGATCTCTAGTTTTGGAATAAGTAGTTACTATTTATTTTTTATTTTTTTTTAATGGAGCTCTGGGTGTGAAATATGCTTCTTAAAATCTCAACAGATCCTACAACAGCAGCCATGTAACCTTTTGCAACTACATATTTTTATACAGAAGTTACATCAACAAATAAATATGTCAAACTAAATAGATGATGCAAAGTGTTACCTACTTTAAATATTGAAATATATTATCTCAACAGATCTGGCACAGAAAAGAGAGTAACTCTGCTGCAAATTGATCCAAATACTGAGTTTCACTTGAGAATAAATTAGTCTTCATTTTTGCCAGAGAAAAATGGATTCATAAACAGATGAATATTCCCTCCTCCCCCCACCCCAAAACAGTCTGATCACAAATTGTCAAGTTTCTGTGTGTGATACTCCATGAAAAGAACTGGAACCAAGCCAATGGATTTGGTCATGTTTGTGTGTATCTGTGGGCATGCATGCACTGGTGGGGAGAGGGGTATATATGTGGGTCAGGGAATAACTCCCTCTGGATTGTGCTCATAACCTGAAAGTATTTTTTCACTGCACTTTTGAATCTGATTGCATAAAAAGGAAGCATTCAGAAATCTTACAACAAGTATTTAATAAACAGAGAAAAAAAGGAGAGATACATCAAAATACTGAAGGAAATAATGTAGAAGATGGAGGCATGGGGTATGTAACATGAAGGAAGAGAGGCTAAGTTAGATGGGTTAGGCTGGAGAAGGGAAGGCAAAGATTGGTCTTCACTGGAGTTTTAAACTTCCTAAAGCAGTACTATAGTACAAAAACTCAGTCTCCTTCAGAAAGGCTCGGAGAAAGGATAAAAAGCTAAAGGAAGTTTCTCAATGAGAGTGATTAAGTACTGTTGCAGGTTGAACATATGTGCAATCACTGACCATAGGGACAGCCAAAATTCAGCTGGACAAACCACTTGGCAGGTCAATTTAACTTCAAAGTTTGCCTCCTCTGAGCAGCAGCAGGACTAGATGGCTTCAGAGTTCTCCTGCAACTTTGTTTTTGTATGGTTCCATTTAAAAATGCTTTTATATCAACAAGAAACAGAATCCTGGTACGTTCGAATCCAGATTTCTCCTCTGTTGATGTGTATGATATATAGGTGTGTATGTTGACAAGGATGAGACAAAGAGACCTGCAAGCATATAGTTGCCAATATCTATAGCTAGTACAGATGAGGGCAATTTATGAATGTACATTTGGTACAAACAGACTTAAAAGCTGTTGGATGCAACCAGTTGATATGTTCATGCTCTTTAGTCAGGAAAATGTACTCTGGAAATGCCACTTATGTTAATCCAAATACTCTATGTTCTAAACACCTGTCACTTGTCTTAAACACATCAGGTGAGATAAAAGATTTTTTTCGTTTTTTTAAAGTCTACATGTGCAAGCTTGACTAGTTGACTTCCAGCTAGGAAGGATTTTCTAAGACAATTTTCTTTATAATAGTTTTTCTGACCTCATTTTCTTAACAGACTGAGCTTTTACAGGGTTTATGGGAGCATTTGAGCTCTTGAACTGCTGACAGGTTCTTTGCATAAAGTAGCAGTAAAGGTCCTTTTGTGTATATAACATCCAAATTTATCTTTTAAATTGCTGGAACTTCTCTGCACCACAACACTCATATTTTATTTTGGTATATAATTTACATAAAGAGTGAAATAGTTTTAGCAGTTCAGATGCAGTTAAACCCCAAAATTCTTCCTGTTAGGATCGAAAGCAGGTCCTGAAACCTTACTTTACAAGTCTGTCCAATTTTCTATTTTTATTTATACTTTTAAGATAACATGCTTAAAATCATACACAGAAAGAGACAGTGAGATCTCAAAGAAGGCATAGCTTGACTACAATAAATAACACTAATTAATCTGGGTTTTTCCACTACAGTAATAGAAATGGTCTCAAAGAAGAGTTGCCATAATTTGATCACAGTGCAGCAGGACCAGACATACTTTATCTTTTCTAAAAAATAGACTAGCCAAAAACTTGTGCAAAAATGAAGTCACAATAGTTTGCTTATTTGTTTGTTTTATTTACACAGAGAACTATCTTCTATTTAAATACTCTGTGAGAATCTGTTATATTGATTTTGCATTTGGCTTCCACTGCCCTGTTATTTTGTGTTACTTTCAATCTCTTTTACTGATATCGCTATTAAAAACACATCAGAACTAGAAAAATATCATAAAATGACCATGTTGCTGGACAGAATCATGAATAACTCCAATTTTCTGTCATCAGGCTAGAGTGAATAAAAGAAATTTAAGTTTGAATTCTCATAGTTGAAACAGTCAATTGAAAAAAGCAAATCCTTCTAAAGATACAAGAGAGAGGAGGAAAATTACTAGATAGATACTGTATGATGGGATATTCTCTTTTAAAGCCACTCTATTATTACTCCTAAATGATAGCTGCAAGCAGCATTGAAAAGAAGTCCATTTAGGTTGTTATAAAGATTGCAATGATGTGTAAAATAATCCCTTTTTAGGTAAGATTTGTAGTGTAAAGTAAAAATACCTTAAGCCAATGGAATAGAGATATTTCCTTCTGCAATATAGTAATTCAGAAAACCAGAAGCCAAATTAAATATTAGAATTTTTTCTTTTCAATTAACCATTAAATATCTTATTTAAAGCATCTAAAGGCATTTTGAGTGAAAGTAATCATAAATAATACCACTGGCTTCCTGTATTCTTCTATGTTTATGATCCTTGTTAAATAAGATGTATCCTAAACTGTATCCTAAACAAACTTGGTGAACAGGACACAGTGGAAGAGAAGCCAACACTCTATCCAATATATATTCAGAGAAAAGTCCAACTAAGTGAAAGGAACAATGATAATCATGACCAACAAGAAAACAGACTTCCCTCACAAAAAGCTACAAAATTCAAAACCTCAAATACTTGGAAAATAAAATTATACAAAGTGCTTTAAGTTGAAACCTTATATAAGCTATTCAAAGATTAAGGACTGTAAAGATTCTTTTTCTTGAGCAAAGTATATTACTATCTTCTTTGACTGTTGTTCTTCTGTCCTTATTTTCAGCCTCCTTGCCCTCAGGGTATGGTTTCACCCCAAGTCCAGCTGGAAAGGAAAAATATCTGTGTTTCATCTGAGACAGAAAAAAAGAGAGGAGTTTGTTGGAGTTTTTTTCCTTAAATTGCTGGACAATCAAAAATGCTAAGAAAATAATTTTCATGTTCCAGGATTCACTAGTTACTCAAGGCTGTGAGGATGAGAAGGAATTTTCCTACATGAAAGTACTGTGAATACTGTACACATGCTTTCCAAAACCTGTGATTTCTTTGTTCTCTAATTCCATAAATTATAGGGATAAAGTCAATGTTGTCATGTAATTTCAATATCAAGATTAAATGTGAAAAATATTAGGCAGGAAATTAGATGTGTATGCAAAGATTCAATTTACTAATCACTGAAATACCTAACAAAATCCCAGAGTGAACTGTTGACTTTTTTTTCTGCTTTAAGTGTACAGTATGTTTAAGCGCAAACCAGATATTTTTTTCTAAATAGAGCATAAATTTCTCAGTATAGAAGCGAAATAATTGTGGTAACTTAACAATGGAAAATTCTTACTGGAAGCAAACAAAATAGCTATTAGCATAACACATAATAGCATAATTGTGAAGAGGGAGAGGATGAAACAGAATAATTATTGGCAGTGCTTGAGATGTTTCTGAGGCACTGTTAAAGATATTAATTTAAATCTTTAAAAAATCCCTGGTTCTATCAAGACCTATGGTCTATTCTGATGAACATATGGAGTGATGTTCAGCATAGGCATTCTAATCTCATCGGTTTTTAGGCAAAAATACCATATGGAAGGACCATATTGTGCTTAATCTCCTGAGTGTGATAGTAGGTAAAACCTTCACCCTATTACACAGTCTAATGTAACCAGACAGAGTAGAATCAAAACATATGCCAAGATTCTGCAAGTGTTTCAGAAATGCCTTTCTCTGAAGTTGCTGGTGATCTTGGAATTTTTTTGATTTAAAAAAACCACAAACAAACAAAAAAAGAGCAGATAAAAAAGAGGAACTATTTTCACAATTTATAGTATTAGGGAACAATGAGTGGCCTTATGCTATATTGGATAGTTGTTTGTCTAATCAGATAACATACATCTCACAGCATGGGGCGCTGTGAAGTTACAACATGCATGATATAATTCAATCACAAATTTCAGACAGAGATGGAATTTTTCAATAAATTGTCAGGTGTTTTGGATAACTTCTGAATCAAATGAGTTTATCCATATCAGTATTTTTGTTATAGCTTGATGTAATCTGTATACATGTAAAAGTAGATACCAAAACTTTTTGAGGTTATTAAAAGAGTTATTAAACAGATTTATTAAACAGAGTACTGACACAGAGATCATTTGTGTCACAAACAAGCACAGAAAAGGTGATACAAATCTAACTTCTGGACAATATGCATCCACTGGTAATCAGCCATTCACAGACATGTCGGGGGTTTTTTTGTTTTATTTGTTTTGTTTTGTTTTGTTTTTAATTTGTAATCTTTTAAAATATATCACATGGGTAAGTTTATCTAGTAAACATCAAGTGTATTTATGTAAGTCACCTGCATGCAGACCTAGCCTGAACAAGCCAACATAAATGTACAGTGTTGTTGGGTCAGGTACATGTGACTTTTGTATGATATCTTTATAAGAAAGTTAACAACTGGAGAGAAAATAAGAGAAAAAATTCTCGTATTGAACATGTCCTGTACAGAAAATTGCAAATTCCTTGATCTATTTCTTTCAACAGTTAAAGCTTTATTGATGACTTTCACAGTGGCATCACAGGTTGTAAAGAACTTCTTTACTGTCAACACATTGGCTCTTATGTCTGATATACTCCTATGTTTGGAATGTATAAATTAGGCTACTAAAATGTGCTTTCCTCCTACACTTTCTTTAGATTAATCTTTTGCAGAGGTCCCTTCCAACACTGACTATTCTATAATTTTGTGATCTGCAAAATAAACTCCTGCTGGTTTTTACTGTGGCAGAGATAATTTTCTTCATGGAGGCTAGTATGGGGCCATGTTTTAGTTTAATAGTGAAAATAGCATCAAAACCCAGCAATGGTTTAGCTATTGCTGGGCAGTGCTTACACAGAGTCAAGACCTCAACCTCTCTCCATTAGGGAGACTGGGGATGCACAAGAACTTGAGAGGGGACACAGCTGGGACAGCTGACCCCAACTGACCAAAGGGATATTCCATCTTCTATTACATCGCACTCAGCATACGCAGCTGAGGAAAAAGGAGGAAGAGGGGAATGTTTGGAGTGGTGGTGTTTGTCTTCCCAAGGCACCATTACATGTCATCCAGTGCTAATTTCCTAGAGACTGCTGAACACCTGACTGCCCATGGGAAGTGGGGAATTAATTCCTTGCACTGCTGGTGTGCATGACTTTGGCTTTACCTATTTAACTTTCTTTATCTCAACCCAATGATTTTCTCAATTTTATCCTGATTGTTTTCCCCAGCCTGCTGGTGGGGCTTGGTTGCATCTGGGGATAAATCAGAAGAAAGCTGTAGACCTATAATGTAGTTTCTTATAAGAAGTAAGTGAAAGAAAAAGTTCACAACCTTACAGAAGAAGGAGAAAATCAAAGAAGCAACAAAAATAGATAGAATGAGCCTTTTTCCTCCCAGAATTTTCAATACTATTTTGAATGTCAATCTCTATACTGATGTCCAGCTTAAAAAAATTAAAAAACCTAATCAGATTACAAATCTTTTGTTTCTTTATGTAATTTATTAAAAAAGGTTTCTACACCTGTATCTTTGAGGTGGCATACCTCTGTTTCTTCTTTTGCTGCTCCATCAACCTAGAAACAAATTGACTCCTGTTTCTCTTGAATAGGTTGAATTAGTATGAATGCAATGGATTAGTATGAACGTCCCTGATATGTTTAGCTTACTTATCTCAGGAATTTCCAGTTTAAAGGGATTCATTTTCATTAGTATGTTCTCTGTCATATGTTGTATCTGCTATCCAAAGATTGATGGAATGATGAATTTTGCAAAATTATCCAATTGCATGTTTTACTCTTATTTTTTCATAACTTTCTCTTTTCTTTTTTTTTCCACTTTCCATCTGTAATTTCCCAGTTTGCCAAGTTGAGTATGTGCCAAAAATAGAGGATTTTTCTCTTGTTTAACTTCTCTTCATGTCCTGTTTGCAAGATTTTACTATTCTGTTTCTACTTCTGGGCAGTCAGCCAGCAACTGCACTGCTTTGCTCTGGCTTGACAGCACTTACTAATTATGTGAAATACTCAACCCTCCAAGCCCACAAATGGGAAAGGAAAACTTTCAGTAGCAAAGAGTGAAAAAGCACTATAGGGCAAAGTATCTGGTCAATCATAAAGGAAAACATTTCATATGAACTCATCTTGTGCATTCCAGGATCATAAAACATGTCACTTCTTGTTGATTTTATTTTGATCATACCAGATGCTTCTGTTGTTTTTTTTCCCATTCTAGAATTAAAATATTTCTGATTTTCTATTTCTTCCTCTTTTTCCAAAGATAGTTTCTCTACTACCCATTATTGCTTCAATTTTATTGAGGAATCAGTTTTCATTTATATATTGCCCCACTTTCCTGATATGTTTCTACTTTATGCAACAGATTTTTCATTGTATACATTTTTAAAATGTTTCTCAAGAATGTGAACTAAAATTTTTTCTGATGTCTGTGTGAGTGTTTTGATAGCAGGCATTGTGACCTGTTACACTATAGTTAACAAGAACTTTTTGGAGAGTAAATATATTAGACAATTGCATGATTTTTTTCCTTTTTGTCTTATGCTAACCCATCAGATACCTGGGCATTAATGGGTCCTGGCCACAACAACCCCATGAGTGGCTGGAAAGGTAGACAGCAGAAAAGGACATGGAGGTGGTGACTGACAGCCAGCTAAACATGAGCCATGAGTTTACTCAGGTGTCCAAGAGGGCCAGTGGCATCCTGGCCTGTATCAGCAATGGTGTGGCCAGCAGGAGCAGGGCAGGGATTGTACCCCTGTACTTGGCACTGGGGAGGCCACACCTCAAATCCTGTGTCCAGTTCTGGGCCCCTCACCGCAAGAAGGACGCTGAGGTGCTGGAGCGCTCAGAGAAGCAACAAAGCTGATAAGGGGTCTGGAGAGCACATCTGTGAGGAACAGTTGGGGGAGATGGTGTTGCTCAGCCTGGAGAAGATGAGGCTCAGGGGTGATCTTATCACACTCAACAGCTTCCTGAAAGGAGGCTGTATCCAGGTGGGAATTGGTCTCTGCTCCCAGATCACCAGTGACAGGACAAAAGGACACCATCTTAAACTGTGACAAAGAATGTGTAGGTTGGACATTAGGAAGAATTTCTTCGCAGAAAGGGTAATTGAGCATTGGAATGGGCTGCCCAGGGGAGTGGTGGAGTGGCAGTCCCTGGAGAGAAGAGACCAAAAGTGGCACCAGCTGTGCCATGGTCTATTTAACATGGTGGTCTGTGGTCTCAGGTTAGTCTTGATGACCACAGATGTATTTTACAGCCTGATTAATTCTGTGATTCTGTGGATGACCTGTTTTTACATGTGTTTGCATGCATGAGAGAGACAACATCTATGTATGCACAGATCTTTGTGAAGCAGTGAAACAGCAGCAGTCCTAAAAACATACTGAACAGAAAACTGAAGAAGAAACACTGAAGTTCACTATTTTATTCTGAAATTGGAAAATAATTACCAAATAATTTCTCCTATGTGTATTACAAGAAATGAGTCACCTCCTTGAAGATTTAGTTTTCAATATCAGCTCTTTCAAACCACTCAAGTTCTAAATGTTTTCCTCTTTCCAGACTGTTAGCTTTTGTCAGTTTATATTAATATATTTTAATATTTTTTGACTTGCATTATGTAGCCCTTTGTTCTTGCCATATTTTAAACTCTGTGCAAGGTTGAATTTTGTCAATATTCAAAATTAGAATCTTCCGGCAATATAGTATCCTGATTCTGGTGACTCAGTGCTATTCCTTCTGAGTTAGAACTGATTCAGCACAGTGGGTCTGTTTAAATTTTGTATTGTTTAATTCATCTTCCTGTCCTGCTGGATTTTAGCATGCCGATTCTACACCTTGGCAGCCAGCCAATTTAAATCAATGGAAAAATTAGAAAACAAAGGACAAAAAAGCCTTTAATGATTTCTGTTTCAGATCCATGGTTAGGGGAAATTGCTGATAAAGGTGCTTCCTGTCAAAGAGCAAGTTAATTCAAGGTACCATCTATTTATGAGCATTAAAGATCTGAGAAGGCTTTTGGATCTTTTTTCTGCCAGGTATAAACAGTATTTATCTTTATTTTGAAGTAAAAATGAAGCACACAACTTTGTTGCACTGTAAGAACTTTTAAATGCTATGCTATATCAGTGGTATATTAATCCTATGTTATTAATTATTATGATTTTCTAAGAGGAAATGACACCATATACGTATCCTGAAATATCATGGTCACAGTTAATATTTCCTTATGCTTCATTTATACTGGGATAATAATATATACTTATAATTTTTATGTATAAAAGTGTAACATACCAACAAGTTGGTAAGTTTACCAACCACTGGTATCCATCACTGAGTAGGTTCCTGATCTTATGCATGTATAAAATACAGTCAGTATTCCTTGTACATATATGAAAAAACCCACTGTTCTGCTTTTGTTCAGAAGACCTGTACCTTTTGAAAATGTGTAGTAAAGCTAAAGGGTCTAGTACAATGTGCATGCATATGTAACAACAAATTTTAAAACTTGCCTAAAAGTCAAGGCTCATGTACCAGACACACATATGCAGAATAAATGACTTTCCCTAAGCATAGTCATCATGTGAAACTTACCATCAGAAGACTCTCTTGCAACTTAATTTTCTGTTTCTTGGGAGATAGTTCATGTAAGAAGAGTTGTCCATGTTCTACATAAAACAAGAAGAATTAGCTGTCTTCTAGTCAGTCTGTAAATGTAATAGTGTACTATCTAACAATTAGCTTTTAAATATTTTCCCTATGGTTCAACAATTCTGTATAAAGAGACTAGCTCATGAAGAGCCACCATGAAAATTAATTTAATTTAAGAATACTTCATTTTTGTTCTGATTTTCTTATTCCCACAATACAGAAAGAAGAAAATTTGTTTACTCATAAAAACGGATGTGAACGTTACCCAGTAACCCCTAAATGATGAGTTAACATTGTATAAAGTATTGAATACACACCCAGAAAGGAGTATTTCAGTTAAACAAGAAATCAAAAAATGGAGTTGTAATTCAAATAGCATGCTACGCTAGATTCTCCTGTTGGTTCTTTCCAAATATTCTGAAATAATTTCATGGAAGCAAGGGTTTACACCCTCATATTAGTCTGGTTCTCTGTAATTTGCATTTTCTCAGGATACTTCTATGTGATTTCTTTGGAAATGGATTTTCAATGAGTATGGTTTCACTCTAGTAGAAGAAAACACACTCCTGTACCATTGTAGGAAGAGGAGACAATCACATCAAAATATTATTTCTGTCATTACAGAAAGTAAGATTTAACATTTTCGATGAAAATTGATTGTAGCCATATGTCTTATTCAAGCATTGCTTCAGTCAGTTTTGATCGCAGACAAAGGAGTGAAATATCACATTATTAATGCACAGTGTCTCTCTCTGTTCACATTGTTCACATTTGTTTTTGGCTCCAGTTGAATATAAAATTATTTTAAATTGAGGTATCGATGAGTTTTGAAATTAGATTTTGGAGAAAATATCCAGATGCATTTGCAATATGTATACAAATAAATTTATCAATATACTGTGATGGATTTGATTTTTGCAGGTGAAAAAAACCCAGGCTTTATGAACCTTTCTATCACACAGCTATGAATGAAGATTGATTTGAAGAATCTTTAGAAGAAAAGATTAGAAGTTCAGTGAGCATTTCAGTGTCTAAAAAGTAGCACAAACATTTCTGACTGATATTTACTCATTATATGTGTCATGAAGATTGACCTGAAAATTCTGGCAATTATAAAATTGTCAGATATTGAAGTTTAGTAGAGAGTGAAATCATAAACCAAATTAGCAGTACCACTGCATGTAATTTTAAATTTTTCATTTTGTAAATATTTTTTATTGCCAAATTGAGTATATATTATCTTCTTCTTCCTCAGTGAGTTAATGAGGTCAATAAAACTTCAAAGTTCATAAAGAGATTCCAGTTACAGCATTTTTTAAGTCATTAGCAATTTTGAAAATTATTCTTAGGTCTCATTTTGTTCTGTTCATTTTATTTGCTCAAGAATTGAATTTATACAGAATTAGCCTGGCTTTGGATAATAAAGACTCACCAATCCACCCCAAGTCTTTAAGATAAATCCAGAATCTGAGCTCTCATTACCTGGAATTTATGAATGAAATCCTGTGAATTAATATTGAGGAAAGCGAATTAATATTGAGGAAAGCAAATTAATATTTCTGAAGAATTTTAAACAAATCCACATTTATGGTTTTTATTAGATCTATTTTTTGAAGTATCATTTTTGCATTTTTCCAGATCCATGTAACAAAAGATTATTTTATCTCTGTTATTACTGACTGATAAACAGACTGAAACATTCATTAAAATATGAACGAAATTTAAACTCAATATTCATTATATCAAACACATCTACAATATATAAATGTATATACATCAAAATAAAAGAAAAAATTTATTTAAAAAAAGAATAAATTTTATTTAAAGACAAATAAAATCTCTCTTGCTTAAATTATTTGTATTTGCAAAGCTATTTTGCTAAGGAACAAATTGGAAATTTTCTCTTTCCCATTTCATTTGACAATGTATCTTCAGACACTATTTCATCTTTAGTCCCAAATTTTCTGTATAATATAGGCACAAATGCCTCATTGTAACTACCATCAAAAGTACATCTAATCCATATATAATAAATATTCAAGTTCTTCTGTTAATTTTTTGAGTTGACATAATTAGGCATTTCTACAATTTTTTTTTTCTTTTTAACACGTTCATTACATTAAAT
The DNA here is from genome assembly GCF_036417665.1 of Passer domesticus. Lineage (NCBI taxonomy): Eukaryota > Metazoa > Chordata > Aves > Passeriformes > Passeridae > Passer > Passer domesticus. The sequence goes on along the minus strand of NC_087475.1, from coordinate 52,772,128 downwards.
TATGAGGAACATCTGTGGAATATCTCTTCCTTGTAGCATTTAGATGGTCACACACAGGTCAGTTATAAATTCTTATGATTACTTTGTCAGAAAACACCCATAAAGCTGCAAGAAAAGACTTTAAAATGCTGCCAGTCTTGCAACTTTACTGTTACTTCAGCTGATTCATAATGTAACATCAGTGTTTCATTTACTGATATTGTATTCCTGGAGCAGAAAACAGAAGATTGGAAAAGAAAAAGACATAGTGATAGATAAGTTTGATGCCCTGGAAAGAAGGATCAACAGCCTTCTGGGGATGAATGAAGAGCACGTGATGCAGATGCTGATGTACTTTCGCTTCTGACATTCTTACCGATAAGCAGCATGTAATAACAAGAGGAAAAGACACAAAGTAAGAAAAGTTTTCTCTGAGCATGGCTTCCACTACACCTGAGCAGCAATTAGTTTCTTTTTGGGAAATATTTGACTGAAAAGCTGGTGGTGTTTTACATTATCACCAAATGACAGCTGAATATGCTTATGTGAATGTGTGTGTACATTTTGAAAATTTTGCTGGGATTTCATGGGGTTTGGGTTTTTAAAGAAAGCATTCTTTCCAATTGATTTAGACATGATCTTAGGCATAAGAAATGTAGAGACAAATAAAATATAGGATAAAGAATGTTCTGGATCACAAAAGTCCTGAAAATTAAAGATTGAAGTTCACACTTAAGGTGGAATAAAATTCAGAACTTCTTCTGTTAGGCCTCATTTATCTATTGCATTTCTTTTCTTCTTCATTTCATATTTAATTCATTTCTAGATTGCAATAGCCTCCATTTGTCTTGCTGATATGTGCAGTATAGAAATGGTCAAGCCAAGCAATTAGATGTCACTATCCCTTGGTCATCTGTCTTGGATGAGTAAGGTGCCTACAGAAAAATTCACTTATATCCTTCTTAGAAGATCACAGAACTTCAATAGCTCATTTTTAGGTGCTGGTTGGGAGTACTTAAAACACAGATTCTAGTACTGTACATGCTATTCAGTCTACGGCAGTACTTTGAATATAGGAAAATCATAAAAATATTTTCTTCTCACCTTGAAAAACGCATGCCGGAAAATGATCATAGCACAAGGGTAAAAGAAATTCAAAAGTCAAAACCTACTCCTGATCACCTGATCTGCTCCTTTATAAGGAAAGAAACCCTAGAAGAAAGTAGTAAGCAAACTGCTTAATTGCATCTTGAAAACCCCAGGGATGGTGCATCTACCATGTCCCTGGGAAGGCTCTTCCTGATTGATACTTTGCATTGTAAAAAAATTCCTTCTTGAATTGAGATGAAACCTCTCTCAATGTAACTTTTATGTATATTTCCTTGTCTTTTCCATGTGATACCATATGAAGAGAGAGCCTCCATCTTCTTTTTAGCTAAGATTTTTGTACTGGAATACAGTGTCTTCTCTGGAGAGAAAAGAAAGTTAATGGACCAAAAAATTGCAGGCTCAGATTAGATATTAGGAAGAAATTCTTCACTATGATGGCGGTGAGGCACTTGAACAGGTTGCCCAGAGAATTTATGGACATGTCAACCTGGTGAACGCTGCCCCTGCCCATGCCAGGGGAGTGGAACTAGATGATCTTTAAGGGCCCTTCCAACCCAAACCATTTAATGATCCTGTCATTCTTCAACATTTCATCATAGGGCAGATTCTTCAGTCCTTTGATCTTCTTTCTGCCTCTTTGTGATCTTATTCTGTTAAGGCCTGATCTAAAATAATGCTGCTTCTGTGGGTGAAAGTACACTGCCTGAAGAAGAATTACATATATGACTACCTAGCAAGCACAGTGCTTGAAACTCGCCTCTCACCAAGATCTCTAACGGATGGAACCTCAATCCATCTTTTCCTCATTGCTTGGGGATGACTGACCAGTGTGTTGACTTTCTACAAAGAAAATGGACCTCATATACAGAAACTGAATAAGTGATTCCTTTAAGTACTCTTCAAAGAGCCCACTGCAAGCATTTACAAAATCAAAGTCCCAGTCATTTATCAAAACAGAATCATATCCTCATGTAGCTGTTTCTGTTGCAAAAGCCCTTAATGAATAAGACCTTGAATGTTTAAAAAAAAATTAATATGATTTATAGCAGTAATCCTCTTAAACACTCGAGTCTTTGTCAGTTTTCAACTAACAAGCTCAGTTATTAATGGCAGCAGTCTTACAACACTCAGGGATTACTGCCTAGGCCTGCTGACAATGCACTGCTAGTGACCAGTTTTCAAAGTGCAATCTGTTATTGTATTTCACAGTCAAATCAATGTTTAAAATTGCTTGAAGCATGATAACTTGCCTCTTCTAGCAAGCCCACTATTTAAAAAAAAAAGACAAAAACAACTGTATTGTATAATTAATTTTAACTGTGATTAAATGTTATGATTATTACCAGTGTGAGTTATCTGGTAACATTTTTAATTTGTGGTTTCACCAGGTAAACTTGAAAAGAATATTAAGCATAAAAAATAACTTTAGCTATATAAAACCAAGACAGACTTGTCAGAAACCTGTCTACCTTCTCTTAATTCTTAATACAGAGTTTCTGACAAGCATACAGATTTGCCTTAATTATTTATTTATTTCATTGAAACTATTTTCATCTGTTTTAAATTTTTAATAAGTCTATTTAAATAAAGAGAAGTCTATTGGGATTTTATGTTAGAAAATTCTGAAGGATTCTCTATTGAGAAAATGCAGATTTGTGGTATTTGTTGTAACATCCCTTGTTGAAAATGGAGAGAATCCCACAGAAAGATCTCTAAACATTGACGTGTCTATGGCTATTTCAAGAGAGGCTAATGGACATGAGTAGTGCTCTATGAACTCTCTCTTTCACCCCAGTCCTGGAGCCTCTGGAGTCTCCCAGACAGCTGAATTTTGTTTATCCTCCAAAAATAAAACAAAACATGCCTGCATATTTTGTTCCAGTTTTGCTTACCCTCAATATTTGGCAGCATCAATCTACCTTATACAGGCTAGTGAAAATTCTGAAAAACATACATTGTCTGTTGTAAAGTCCCTTGATGGTGGAGTAGTCTTGCCTATGTAGCAGTCACTAAAATCTTCAGAATAAGGTTATTAAGTCATGCATTATATAAAGGAAGTTCAGCAAAAGGAGCTCATTATCCTTTATCCACTGACTTAGATAATGTTCTGGTCAGGATTTATATCCCTTTTGCATCTGATTTGAACCAAACTGGAAATAATTCTATGATTAATATTAACAAAGTAACAAGGCAGCCTTTAGTACTATAAGAGTAAGTGTAGAATCTTACAAGCCCAGAGAATTTTTGCTGCATTGGAAACTTTTTTTTCCCTCTTGATATAGAGAATATGAAACATCTTTCTAAACTATAGTAGGATATAGTTAAAGTATATTCTTCTGGCCACGAAGTTGAACAAGCTGCAATATGATACAGGTGCATGAAGCATCAGGACAAGTAACAGTAGACTATTATGACTTGATCCAGCAAGAATGGATGTCATTGTTAATTTTAAAATGAAAAAGCCTATTCTGCTGAAAGAATTCAACTAGTAATCACTAGTTTAAGAGCTACTGGAATATTTAATCTTTAGTGATTTATTGTATAACATTACATTGGACAAACATGCATTATATGTTATTGTAGTGGTAAGTCTGTGAAAGAATTTCGGAGAAAAAAAAAAAAAAAGACAGAAGATGTGTGGCAGATTATAGAAATACATTACTAGATATTGGCTTGAAAACACACAGGATGAAACCATTGTGATACTGATTTTCTATGTTTCTGTGGAAGAAACAAGAATTCCACCTGGACAACAGAAGCCCCAAATGGATGCTTGTGATTTTTTTCTCTGCTAGCATAGCTTATAGGAAAAGGGGCTTTGTTCTTTGCTACACAGATGGTAAGAGAAAGAGAACTGAAGGCTCTGCAAGACATTTCACAGAGACATGTCTGACAGGTGATCAAATCACCGAACACTTCTCTCTGAAAAACAATGTTCAGATGTAGTCTAAGCATACACCCTATGACAGCAGGAACATACTTTCCTCTGTGTTGACATTCATTTTAATAATGGAAAAAGCAAGCAGAATTTCTGGCAATGACAACAACAACAACAAAGTATATGCTTTCATGTTTACGATACAGATCTCATCAATTAAAGTATGTTTTTTTTTTACTAGGGGATGACTACTTTAATAAGAAACTTTTAACTTTTGATAGCATATGAAAAACTAGTGACTCAGATGTGGAAACTCTGTAGACCCTGTTTTAGAGGTAAATGGTCTTATTCAGTACTGGATTATAAATGTCGGTGAAATGCTATTAATGGTGTTAACATGATGGCTTCCTACTAAATCATGTCCTTGATATTCAGAGCTAAACACATAAACAACGTTTCAAGGCTCCTGTCACTCAGAAGCACATTTCTGCAGAATATAAGCATATCTGTCACCCTGAGATGTACACAGAATTTTTTTTTAAAATGCAAGAACATGTGCCTGATTTAACTCTCCATTGTCCAAAAATGACTGAAAGAGCCTCCAATATGTCATGAAAATTGTAATCTTAATCTCATACCTCAAAGAAATAGATTACCAGAAATTATTTTCTTATAACTCCTGTGGCCTATATTTGTTGCTTCACTTTATGTTCAATATTAAGTATCACAAATGTCACATATCTTATACGTACTACGTGCATCTACCATAAATTTACAGAAGTTATTAGTGACAAATATTTGCATGCAGTTAACCAGTTCTAACTTCTTATACTTTGTTGAAAAGCCTACAGGAAAAAAAATTCTTGAGTATTTACTTTCCTCATCTAGTTACAAAAGCCTTTTTATTCACTCTTTATAGTAGAAAGAATCAGAAATTTTTAGAAGAAGAAATGAATTGCAAGAATATAGGACTAGCATAAACACACTAACACAACAAAGCTACATCAGTCAACTTGTCTATCTGCAAACATGTATTTTGTTCAAAATTCAAAATCATTGCAAAGAAACACTTTAGTATATACTAGTTGAGGATTTAAACTTTCATGGAAGTTCCAAAATGTTTTCACATGTATGGTACTTTCTTAGAACTTTAATAGTTGATAGTTTTTATTTCTTAGTCTGTATTTTGTGAAAGAATTCTGTATAACCAGGATAAGACGAGCACAGTTGTTTGAATTACCTCTGATGCAAATCAAGTGACTTGTACCAAAACTGCTAGTTTCATTATGCTTTGTGGTGTCTTATACTAAATGGGATTCTGCAATATTTGGTGTTTTGTGCTTCAAATAAAAATCACTTTTCACTAAAAATATCAAAGTAAAATCTAATATGCATCTCAATATTGTAAAACACATAGTATGGTTATCTCTAACTCTATCAATGAATACTCAAACTGTATCACTTCCTTGCTATATGTGTATGCGTGTGTATATATATACATGTTACTTTGATGTCTTTTTCCAAGCTTTGGTCATTACATTATTGAGAGTTAGAGGACTCAGGAGTAAATACAGAAATACAAGGAATGATACTTCCTGGCTTTCCCTCCTAGTTTCCTTTATTCCTTTTTGTTTCTAAAAATAAGAAAAGAATATTTCAGGGGATAATAACTATTGTTCATTCAACATAAATAATAAATTAGCAAACATGTTTTAAACAAATATGTGCCTTCTCTTAGACAGTGAAAGGAACACTTAGCTGCAGTACTCTAGCAAATAGGCAACAGATTATTTGCTTATTTAAAAGATGCGAAATTAATCTATCCTAAATTGAAATTATGCTTAAATTTTCAGCTCTCCTGAATAGAAGTCTTTCTAGAAAAGGTTTTCCCCTTGTATTCTTCAATTATATGTTCTATTCGAAGGTGCAAAGGAAAAAAAGATTTTGGGTTTTTCCAGATAGGCACAGGATGGTCCTGTCACACACAAATAAATAAACCAATATAACCATAAAGTGGAAGGTGGACAAAGTTTGCAGTTTCAAGTATTTCACAGAATCACAGAATGGGTAAGGTTGGAAGGTACCACAGGGAGGTGCTCTGGCCCAGCCTCCCTCCTCAGACAGGGTCATCCTGGAGCCCATTGCACAGAATTGCATCCAAACGGTTCCATTCCCATTCAGGGTTCTGTTTAGGTTGGGCCATAGAAAAAAAAATAATGTTTTAAAGAGTACAATATAAATAACACACCTGACTGTTGTTCTATCTCTCCATCCCTGTTATGAAAGTGATTTTGAAGAGTTTTGGTCTTGAAGAGTTGAACTGATCCAGAATTTTGTTACTGGAGTCAAGATGATTGAAGGAAGCAGATAATCATGCCATTCCCTTTCTCTTCATATTTGTTTAGGTCAGTTCTACCAATATCTTACATCAAAATTTGATTTTCTTATTTTTCTAGAGCGGCTTTTCTTGTTCTAAAGAAACACATTTAAATGTTCAGAAATTCTTACTATCTGGTATTATCTGCAGAAATTATCTGTGGATACTTACTGAAATAATTAAAATTCACACCACAGCAACTGAGAATGTTCAATCTGACATTTGACTATTTGCACAAATTTAAGAAGAAGCTCGCAATTCCTTTGCAACACAATTTTTCTACAAGTTTTTCTGGATGAATCACTGAAAGGAGTCAAGACAAGGATGTATCTTAGTAGCTGGAAGTGATTGTGGACAGGCTATTTAGCAAGAACACAAGGGAAAGATATAGCACATGTTGGACATTCTTCAAAGCTGTGATCTCAAAGCTGTATCAGAAAAATATGCCAAACTTTGTATCAGCTTTTTGGGGGTCAAAGCTCTTTAGAAAAACACATGGAAACTTTCTCTTGGAGTCATTAGAAATCAGAGAAAATTATCTCTCTTTTCTGTTGGGAGAAAAGGTAGCTCTTCTTGACATTATAGACTACAACAATTTGACAGTCGTTTCTACACTAGTTCCTTTCCCAACTTATGTATTCTTCTCTCTACTGAGGCTGACTGATCTCTTCAAATTTTTCCAAGTTTTCTCTGTCTAGATGTAGCTGTTTTCAAGACTCATCTTCAGCAAATGGTGGAGAAAAAAGACTCAGAGGAAGTCTAATTACCACACCCACAAATCATTGTGAATAATTGTTAAAGGTGATATTTCCTTTCCTAGTGTCTTTATTTGTCTTGCAAAATGCAGGAAATAATTTTGAGAAATTGTAAATGTAACCGACATTGTGGCAAAGACTGTGTACAATTACCAGTCTAGTCAAATATATATAATAAATTAATACATTTAATTGAAAATTGATTAAGAGTCTCTGCTACAACTAACAGAAAATTATTTAATTTTTAGATATTTAATACTGTCATAATTTTAAAGTCATGTAACCTGATCACCTGCAGTGGTAGAAATGGAAGATTCACAAGAAAGGATTAGAAGTTACCCAATAAATGCCTGATTATTTGCCAGTTAGAAGGGTACTCAATGCTTTATTCATTATACTAAACATATATAGATGTGTCACATCTGTTTTTATATTTATTTAAATTATATTATATTTATTCTGTTACATCTATTATATTTATTATATCTATCTAATATATTTATTATATTATCATGTTAGGAGAATGTCCTGGCAAAATAAAATATATACTGGTACATACATTCTAATTTTAAATATTTTCAAGGTAATTCCAGGCTTTCCCACCTGATTATTGAAAAAATGTTTAAACATCAAAACTGGGATATCTAGATCCCAAAAACTGAGCTGAGTAAAAATAGACATTGAATTTTGGAAGAGACACATAACTCCAAGATATTTTTCTGGTTCAAAGAAGAATATGGCACTCTATGTGTTTTAAAATTTTAAAATATAATGTTGCTATGCAAGATTATATATAATTGCTGATGGTTATGTGTTATGTTATTACAATAACATAATTATCTGGAAAAATATACATTTATGTGTGTGTGTCTGCAAATATATGATGTGAATGTAACATAGGCATACACACAAATATATAAAATTATTTCCAGAAAATTTCTTTTTCCTAACAGTATATTTTTCCTAATTCAAAGATATGCCACAGTAATATTTCTACAAAATATGCCTGTAGAATACTTAATATGATGATTTTCATTTATGTCATTAATTCAAACCAAAGAAAAACATCTATAGGTTTAGATCATCACACACAGAGACTTTGTAAATAACATAATATTGATATTGTGAAGCTGAACACCTGAAAATTAAGGGATGCCAACACTAAGGGTATGCCATACCTTAAATCTCTTTTCTTTCTGTCATAAACATGACCTGCAACAGACCTTAAGTATGCAAGCATCTACTACTTTTTAATTGAACCTTTCCTCATTTAATGCAGATAACAGATAGCATTCATTTTTTAGCACCTACTCAATATTTCTTTCCTTACATAATTCAAAGGTGGTCCTAAGCCCTAGAAATCTCTTGCTACATAGTTTTCTCTGAAGACAATATTATAAATTTTCATCTAAGCTTTACTGTGAGGTTGTAATGATGGCACTTCCAAAATATTAATGTTTGCTTTCACACCTTGTGAATGAAAACTGAAACATATAGAAAAAGTTTAATTATTTTCTGATTTTTTCAGTAAAATCCCAGGTTTTGAAAATAATGTGGTACATGATGTATGTAAATCTCATTTTCTATAGTCTTAGTCAAAATTCTAAACCATTTACATTTTTATAAATAATACAAATACCAACTCAGAAGTCCACCACTATGGAAAGAGGGATTCCATAATTATTGGTAAAACATTAAGACATTGATATAAATTGTCTTTATCACTCATAAGACATGAATGAGAGAGAGTGAAAGGTTCTACTTCTCTGGAGTAGTATTAATTTCCTTAGTCTGTCAGAACATCTTTTTGTTTCTTGGGTTAATCTACAATAAAAAAAATTAAAGTATGGTCAGGTAAGAAGAACAACAAACTTTGTACATGCATGTTCAATGTTTCATAGGTGGTTCTCCACCTATGCCATTGAATCTAATGAAAGTTTTCAATATTAATAAAAATATCAGCATTGAAACTGCATCATGTAGTTAGAAATACTGTTCATTATGTCTGTAAGATGACAGCTGTTCTAAATTTGTAAATGTTTTTTACAGCATTTCCTTAAATTTTTCTCTTTAACTTTGTAAATTTAACGCAGTTACATATAATGTTCCTGTAAGACAGATGTGTGCATATGTGTGTTATTCTCTTAAGTAAAAAACAAGCTCACTTTGATTTTGAAATATATATACAAATCCTTTTTTTTTTTTTTTTTTTTTTTTTAAGATTAGGAGGCAGCTCCAGAAAATCTTTAGCTTTGGGTTTGTAAAAAGTCCATTTTCCAGATGACAAACATAATTTGTATGCTAGCATTTTTCTGGCTTTCAGAATTGTTCCAATTTATGAATGGTTGTGTAAAATTCAATTTCCATTTACTACTTATAGAATATGAATCCATCTAGATGTTTAAGTAGATATTCAAGATTTTGGGGAGGGATTCAGTTAGTTAAACAAAGGTTACATAAAGACATTTTTAGGGCATCCTATTTCATATCTAACAGCACTATGAGATGCCTCAGCAAGCAAAAGAAACCACACATGGCACTATGATGAGGCAGCTGAAAGCCATCCTTGGGAAGAAATTAATTTCATCTAAATGTAGACACCTGCAACACAGACTTTTACATTCCAGCTAGTCATTACAGGGTCATTTTCTAGTCAATGGAGAGCAATAAGTACTTCAAGAGCCTAATTTATCTGACTGAATATCTATGTCTCCTCTAGGATGAGATGAACCATGCCCTAAAGGTATCTTTTAAATATAAAGGTATCTAACATGATTAGCTGAGATTTGGACATCTATATTGTAGACATCAGCATGTACTCAGATGGATAGGATTCATGTCAGCAGAGTGAAGGAATCTTCTGGCAAAATGAGTCTGCCAGATAACAATGATTCTCTAAAACTGAAATACCTAATTATTTTTCTTAGTCTGGCCTGTGGGTTCCCAGTTGACTGGTGTTTCAAATCCCTCAGCTCAAAGGTAGCCTCCCTGCTGACTACCTTGAAGTTCTAAACTCATGGGTGAGCTCAGAGCCCAAGTGACTAAAGTTTCCCAAACTAAATAATGAAGTTGCTGAAGTCAGGCACACTGATCACAAACAATCAAGCATTTTTACTCTCAGTATGAAAGTATAATGGCAGCATTGCTTCTAAGCTCTGGATACCAAACTGGACAGACAACATAAATAAATACTGTCCTTATTAAGAGGTGTTCATTGAATTCAAGCATATGTAGCTCAATATAGGGTAAAAAAACCATGAATTGAATGGCACATGCAATGGTAGCAGGAGCTAAAGAAATCATTGAATCATAGAAATGTCAAGGTTGGAAAGACCTTTAAGGTTATCACGTCCAACAGTCAACCCAGCACAGCCAACATGTTCAACACTAAACCCTGTCTCCAAGTGCCATAACCACACATTCTTTTAACAATTCCAGAGGCAGCAACTCCAGCACTACACTGGATAATCTGTTCCAATGTTTTACAACCTTTCTTATTAATAATTTTTTTCCTATTATCTAAGCTAAACTTCCCCTGGTACATGAAACACACAAATACACCAATATCTTCCATTGGGAAAATAAGATTGACTCTCTTCTTATTATTCAGCTCTAAAATTCAAACTGATGGGTTTAACAGTGTTTATTAAATAAATAAATTTATTTGACAGGTGAGTCTGGATATTTTTTTATTATTTGCCATTGTTCTGTTGGATATGCCTAAACTAAAACACAAGTTTGAAAACAATACTTGGGAATTTGAATATCATCTCAATGATACAATCAGATTAGATATTAATTTTGTAGATAGAATGGAAAAAATCTAAGAAGGAATGTATTCTTCAAAATGTAATCTTATGTTTCATAGCCTATGAAAAGAGACTGATTAATATATTTCCTGTGGTATTTGTGAATTTGTGACACAGCTGGTTACACAGAGAAAACATCAGATTGAAAGATTATTTTAAAGCTGACCTTCTAGGTGGTGCACTGTTGGCATCCATTATAGTATTACACTTCAGTACTGTAGCATTGTTATTAGAATATGCTAATAAAAAATTCTGGTTTTCTGTGTCTAGTCAAGTTGACTATAAAGAAATGGCAGCCTTTTTAATGGTCAATTAAACACTTATGATTACATAGCCAAAGAATCACAGCTTTCCTTACACAAGATACTTGAGGTTAGTACGATCTATAAATCAGAAACCATATTTTAGAACAAGTAAATGACTAGACATTAGTAACAAGCAGACTGAAACTATCATGAAAGCAATTAAAAATATTTATAGACTATGTTTCATGAAACTAAAATAATACTCATTTTTTCAGGAGATGACTTTTTACTGTAAATAATACAGTTAATGACAGACATTCATCATATCTCATATTAATTAGGTTTTTTTCTTTTCGTTAGGATCTATGAAACAGTTTAAAGTACCAATGTCAACAGCAGTTAACATGATTAAAACTGCATTCCTATAAGATTTTTATCCCAGCTTGTATTAATGTTTATTTTAAAATGCTTCTGTGCTGTGGAACCATCTGTTTCTTGCTAGTTATAGTACCTGGGTTCTACAATCATAGGACCCAAGAGAGTTTTTCACCTATTTTTCTTCATGGTATAGCAGGCATTCACTACTGCATTCAAAAGAAATATGTCAACTGAAGTTCAGAAGTTGTAATCAACAGGAAAATATTTTCAAACTTTTAAAACTGAAAGTTCTTGGGAACTCCTTCTAATTTTATTGGTGAATTTTCTAGCTGTGGATCTGAAATCGTGGATTTTCTCACATTATACTAGGAAGAAGGGAAGAGATATATAGTAGCTAAAATCAGTCATCCTTCTATATGTACTTAAAAAATTAGCTTTCTATAAACAAATGACTTTCAAATCACCTTTTGAAAAATATTAAAGTCAATTAAGCAATGCGTAAATTTTCAACAAAAATAAGAAATCAATCAGCTGTCAATCAATTTTTTATTGATTATTCTGGAATAGAGTGGTGTTTAAATTGTTAATTTATTGCACATTATTCTATATCTATAAAAACACCATGTGAATTAGGTATGCATCATAGTAAATGGATAGAAAATTTAGTTTCCCTTTTGAAGTCTTGGTTTGTATCATGTGATCATCTGCTCATGACTTGGTATGTCATTCCTGTTAAGTAGAAAAGTAAATTGCTTTCTAATAAAGGTCAGATTTTTTAAGTAATAAGAGCTTCAAAATCTCACAAGTTAAACTAGAATATATGGTGTATTGAGGTAGGGTTGTGCTTTACAGGTTTTGGCAATGGGGATTTTGCTTAAAAAGTAAACCAGACTAGGGTTATATTACAACATAATGGAAAATACACACATATACTTTAATCAGATTGAGACAAAAATGGGGACACACAGAGAAAGGCTTATATAGAACACTCAGAATTTTGTCTAAATTTGAGAAAATACACAGTCCTTTGCACTCAGCAGTTCATAGCCACATGAACATGAATGAGGATTTTAGTAAGAACCAGATACCAGTCTCTTGGCCAAGGTGCTTACTAAAATCTTGAAAGAAAAGAAAAATCTAACCAGATCAATTGTTAAATAGATCTGATTTCTCTGCTACAAATACAGTCAAAAATCAGAGTACAGTAGAATCACTGCATCCTTAGTGTTTAAAATAAGGTTACACTAAGAGTTATACTATCGACACATTATGTGATGGTGATATCTGTGTGACAAATTAAAGAGCTTAGAGACAAATTGCATTTATCATGCACTTAAGATCATCTCACCTGAAATCCCACTACTAATTGATTACCACTGGGACTACTTTTACTATTTTTAGATGCAAATAGGTGAAGACAGACTGGCCAACTGGCCATAGTTAGCCTGACTTGCATAGGTGTACATTTGTCACTTGCTGATCAGCTGGCTTGGCATGGCTGGTGGAGAGGAAAAATAGGGTTGTCTGTTCACATCTTTCCTTTATATAGGTATGGGACATTTTGCAGTACCTGTTTCTAATCTGTTGGGATTTTCCTGGTTACAGTTAAAACAGACTGAGCCCCATGCTGGCAATCATGAAGAATGCACCCAAGACAGGCTGCATTAAAGACAGTGAGACAGTATTAACTAGATTTTAACATGCAGTAATGCAAAAACATGTGTGCCTTCGCTATTACTAAAATATTAAACATTATATCACAAAATGTATAGCCAAGGCACAGAAAGAGCCATAGGAAAGTAGAATTCATTTCTGAGGTGAAGGGGACTATGGGAGTTGCCTTTTTAAAGGAAAGCAGAAATGAAATTGGTATATTGGTGAAAAAAGCTTGAAAAACCTTATCTAAAAATTATTTTGGTCTTGCTTTAAGACCTCCAGAATTTTCTCCCAACAGAAACTAAAATGATGCTCTGGAACAACAGTCTTTTCCATAGATTCCAGCAAGAATCAGTTTTCTTGGGAATTTCTTCTGTTTGCAATTCTTTCAGATTTTAGGACTCAAACATTTCAGACATGACTTACAACTACTATCTTTTATGTAGTAAAATTATTATTATTATTAATAATAATGATTTTTAATGATCCTAGTGGGTCCCTTCTAACTCCAGACATTCTATGATAATAATATTAGCAACAACATCAAATCATTATTATTATTATTATTATTATTATTATTATTATTATTATTATTATTATTATTATTATTATATATTATATCTATTAAATAATATTATACATTATATAATTTATAATTATATAAATTATAAATATAATTTATATTTAATTTATATATTTAATTCATATATTATAATATAATTTATTAAATAATATTATATATTATAGTATAGTGTTTATAATATAATATACTTATATTATTTTATTATTATTATTTTATTGTTATTAATGATAATGATAATGATAATAATAATAATAATAATAATAATAATAATAGTATTGCATAATATAGAAGGGAAATCTTGTGAATCTATGAGGGGGAGGGATTGAGAAAAATGGAGACTGTCATGCTTGTCGTAACCTCAGCACTCCTTTTCCCTGGCAGGCCTCCAAAACCTTTCTCATTTATGCAGTCTTCAGGGTAAAAAGGAGGCTGCTGGTTGCTGATTAAAGTCTCCCTTGGCTGTTGTCCTGCCTGGCAGACTCTCTTTTTTTTTTTCTTTTTTTTTTTCCTACCGGTTATTTAATATACTTTACTCTACAATTAGTCTACAGGGGTTTGCTAAAGGCAGACACTCCTCTCCCTGCCTTTGGCTGCATGCAGTCATACAAATGGTGCAAGATTAGAAACTGGGTTATCCAGAGTAGTTCACTGGGAAGCTATGCATGTGAGCTTCTGCTGGAGTTTTTTGCCCAAAGATGTCTTTTCAGATATATGCAGTACTGCTAGAACTAAAGAGAATAATTAAAACAAAAATTCATTGATCTAATTTTTGTAAATATATTCAGCATTTTACCTTAGCACTCAAAGAAAAATGAAAATTTAAAAAAAAAAGATTGCAACCGTAAAAGGATATGGTTGCATTTATGCACTTTCGTTCAGAGAGTTTTAGTAGTATCCCTCTTCATCTCTATTAGGAATTTCCTGACAGCAGTAAATTACTTGTCTGCATAATCCTTAGCAGTTATGGCTATTAGTAACATAGGTAGAAAGACATTCTCTGGCCTCACCATTTGTCAGGTCCCCAAATACTCCCAATTCAAACTGCAGAGTTCAAATTATTCCTACTTAGGATATTCAGACACTTTGTAGAAATTTTGATTTTTGTATAGGTTAAGAGAATGTATTAGTCAGAGCAGAACAGTTTATTTCCCATAGTTTTACCAGATGAGTGAAGGGTTCAGATTGGAGCCTAGCTAAGGCCAGTTATGGTTCCAACAAGAATTAGGCTACACAAAAGACGTCTCTTGTTAGTACCTCCTGTACACACAGGAGCTGTGCGCTTTCTAAGTCTACAACTCACTTTGGCTTTGACTCCCATCTGTGTCCTGCCTCTTAGAATACGTGCCAAGGGCATGCATAAGTATGATGAGCAATTAGGAGAAATTATTTCATAAATTTTGTCATATTTTGTGATATCATGATGCAGGGACTTTCCAACCAAGTGAAAGAATAATTGATAAAAATTACTACAGTCCGTAAAAGTTCTACAAACTATAATAAAAAACCATGATATAAATCCAAAATGACCTGCAAAACTCAAGGGGAAAGTGAATATGATCTCTTCCCAGTTATTCTAGCAGAGACAATATAATTTTTGAACTTCATGACAGCTCTATTGCTTTTTGTGCCATGATTTGGCAGTGTGTTATGGGGTACCTTCATCCAGAAATGCTCTTTCATCCGAGACTGCAAAGTCAAGACTTTTCTTGTCATCCTTTTACAACATTGTAACTTGAAAAAGATCCAGCACTAAATACAACAGAGAAAATGAACCAGAAATCTGCATTATCTGCAGTGCATTTAATTCTGAGTGACTGAGTAACAAATTAGTCATTATGGCAAGTGAATATATATTTTGTATATATTTGCTTTTCACAAAAATAATTAAAATCAGACCTATTTTTTCCCTTTTTAAAGAAAGATATTATATTAAAAGATGAAAGTCATTTATTTGAAAGATACTTCTTTGCTTACAGAAATAAACTGTATACAAAGAAAAGGAAGAGAGTTAAGCTTTCTGTATTGTTATGTTTGGGATTCACCACACCGGAAATATGAATAGATAGATATGGAATGGACTATCAAGGTCTAGCTACTATTACTACTTTTATAAGTAGTGGAGAGAAATAGGGGTTTCAGAAGGCAACTCATCTACCTGATCTCTGCTAGATGCTTCTGTAATGAAGGACCTATTGCTTCACGTTGAGTACACAGCAATAACTAATGTATATCTACTTAGGGATATACAGGTACAGCTATCTGCATATCTATTGCTAATTTATATATCTACATATGGGGTTATTTATGACAAATTAATCCCTATATATCGCGTAAGTACATGCACAACACAAACATGAGGCAGGGAGGCAGCTTGTACTCCAAGGAAACTGCAACACAAAAAATTGGATAGAAGATGACAGAAATATGAAAAACTAACAAACCCCACCCCAAACTCTCTGTAAATAACTAACCAAACAAAAGAGCCTATCAAAGGATATGGTCACCCTTGTTGCTTATCACATAATAGGCACAGAGCATCTTCACTGGTGCCGTGTTTAATTCCAATTGAAAACATTTCCAGGAAGGTAGTGGTGTAGGTTTGTGAGTTTTTTAAACTATCAGAGCAATAATTACGAAAGATTATCTGAACATTTTCAAACCTAATCAGACACATAGCTGCATTAAAATGGTGGGTTTTTTTAGGACTAATAAGCAGAAAGTATATAGATAGGCCAAATATAAGTGTCTGTAAAGGAGTTCAGATCAATGACAGCATTCAATTCCTGGACCTGACACATTTTGATAGCTCAAATACAGCAGAAGGGAGATCTGGAAGGAACAAACAAGACCTCTTTTTCTGAAACATTGAACCCGAGCTACTGACAAGGTTGCTGTGAGAAAACACCAGAATTTCAAAAACAAAACTTACAGAACAATCTGAGATCAACATTTCAATGAAAATATTGATGAAGATCACAGTTACACACACAGTTTAATCAGTAGATACTCAAAGAAATGATAATGGCAAAATTTGGTTATTGATGTTTTCATGCTTGGTTACAGTTAGAAATGTTAAGTACACAATTAAACTTTACATCAGATGGTAGATTATTTATGAAATCTTTCTTAAAACTTTTTCTCTTTATTAAGCTAAGGAAATAAAAAGCCAGATAATAAACATGATGTATGTTTAGTTATCAACAAGCTTGTATAAAAAAAATAATTGAAGTTCTAAAGTATGACTATATTGACCTTATTCAGTCACAGTAAATATTACTCTTTCAAAATGTGAATTGCTTCCATAGGACTCCTGGAAGAGTAATGTGAAGAACAGTGACAAAATGGGGCTCCGTGTGAAGATGCTGCCTTAATCAAATTCCAAGTTAAACTACAGGTTTCATTATACACATTTTTGCAGAGAGGAAAGAAGCTGTAATCTATCCAACCAATGTGGAAGCGTACCCACAAAAAGTAAGCCTTGGCAAAATAAGTTAATGCACATTTATGGTAAGTGCTTTGTATGTTTTGTTTAGAAAGGGTACTATGCAGAACAATTAACTTAAAAGGATCAAGTACGTGTGGGAAGGGAGATTAGCAGAGGAGACTGCAACTAAGGAAATGTTTTGCAGATGTACTGCATTTAAATTAATAAAATCTCATTAGGTTTTATGTTTGCCAATAACGGCTGGAAAAGTTACCACACATTGTAGGAACAATTACCCAAATCTTCACTGTCTCATTAGGTTTGTCATACTGTTTTCATTATAATACATTAGAACTTGCAAGTGAGCCTTCAGTAATGACATATTGTTCCAATTCTCCTTTCAGCAGGCTCTAAGATATTTTAGTATTTGTGTTATAAGCCAGCAGGTGTCTTCACTTTGGTTTTTTTCTCAATCGGTTTTATACAGACCTCCAGACACAGAATGGAATGCAAAAGGGCTTTCAACAACTGCATAAAAATGAGTCTGATTAGAGTAGAGCAATACACACCATTTTTATGTTATGATAATTCAAGGTACTAAAAATGTGCATCTTTAGAGCATACATCTATTCCTTTAAGTCCTGTTAGTGAAAGCCGTATTAATGTAGATAAACCATGTGATATATAAAGTTTGCAAATCTGCATAACAAATGGAAGGCATAAAGCTGATTTGAATATCTAAGGCATTATAAACTTCAATGAGAACAACCAACACTCTTTGAGCTTGGAAGGAACTTGCATTCAAATTATTTAGATTTTAAAAGGATATAGTTTTTATAACACTTTGAAGCTTTTTGCTTCAGGTCTCAAAAAGCTCAAGGTTAAAATAAATACTGGATTTAAGCAACAAGGGGGAAAGGTATAGGAACAAATTGAAAAAGAAACCCATTTGTCTAAATGTCACATGACCTTAAGAATGAGTTTATTTTTGTCCTGTCCATGAGAAAATAAAACTTTAGAAAATAAGTTCTCTTAGATCTGCAATCGTAGTGTTATTTATTTTAACTATATAATGAAGTAAAATGTTAAACAACACGTTAAGAAAGACTCTTGGACAGCCTGAGAAGGACATTATACCTACACCATCCTAATACCTGGATTTTCAGCTGCTTCAGAATTGTCAAAAAGTGAAAGCAGAATCAGACAAAATACTGAAAAAATGTCTATAGGTGGTATTGAGGGACATTTACCATTTTCTCCAGTGTGGTCTCTACCATGAAAGAATATGAGGAAAAGAAACTTGTGACGCATGCTTATTATAATTTTTACATAAATCAGCTTAGCAATTAATTTTAACTAGATACAGGGCTAGTTGTTAAAATCAAACAGTTTATTAAAATTACCACACCTAAAAATTAATTTTTGACCTGATTTGATTAATATCCATTTCAAGTGATTTCTGAAAATGTCTATATCCTATATTAAATCATAGCCATCTATTTGCATAAGCAATGCAGTTGTATTCAGGGCAAGAATTTAACAGAGACTACAAAATAGTTTCTGATCCACTGCCTATTTTGCATTTATCACAGTCTCACTACAGCTTCTGTCACCACAGAACAGAATGACAACTACAGTAGTGATAAAAAATTGTTAATATTAATTGCTTGAAACGGCAAAGTTTCATCAGTTTTCCATTAGCATGAAACAGCATGAGATTCCTCTCAACGAGCATCAGGAACAGTGTAAACATCTCTAATGAACCACCTATTACAGACAGAAATATCTATACAGGAAAATTAAATGACCCAAATATATAATATATTTCTCCTCTAGAGAGAAATTACGGTGAATATCCGTGGATTCTACAGTAATGGATCAATATAGACAGGTCACTCATGATTAGTGCCAGGTCCTGGACTTGGATTCAGTACTACAGGCTTGGGGAATAGTGTCTGGAATGCTGCCCAGGGGAAAAGTATCTCAAGGTGTTGGTCAACATCAGGAGTGTGCTAATGGCATCCTGACTTGTATCACAGGTAGTGTGGCCAGAAATAGGTAAGGGATTTTCTCTCTATACTTGCATAGGTCTGGACCCTTCAGTAAATTAAGGACATGGAGATGCTGGAACATGTCCAGAGAAGGGCAGCAATGCTGGTGGAAGGTCTGGAGCAAAAGCATTAGGAGGAGCAGCTGAGGGAGCTGGAGTGGTTTAGCCTGGAGAAAAGGAGGCTCAGGAGAGACCTTATTGCTCTCTACAACTGCCTGCAAGAAGGTTAGAGTGAGGTGAATATCAGTCCTTCTCCCAGTCAATAGAATTTTTGTTGAGCTAACAAACCTGGTTCATCTTGCTGGATAGGACAAATTTCAGGCTGTGTCAGGGGAAGTTTAGATTCTCTGACAGGGAAAACTTCACTGAAAGTGTTGCCAAGCATCTGCCTAGGCTGCCCAGGGAAGCAGTGTTGTATCTATCCCTAAAGATACTTGAGACACATATACGTGGTACTTAGAGACATGGTTTAGAAATGGTCTTGGCAGTGCTAGGTCAATGTTTGAACTTGATGATCTCAAAGGTCTTTTACAATCTAAACAATTCTATGATTCTATCAACCTGTTGGGACTGGGGGGAACAGCTGGGAGGGCTGGAGGGGAAGCAGGAAAAAACCTCACCAACTGTTAAGAAAATGAGATAACCTTCTAAAAGGTTTTAAGAAAGTGTAGGGAATCTAGAACACACAAATCAGAGCAGTTGTTGTGAAGACTTAAATATAAAAGTATCCTGCAAAGCCTATTGTCTAATGAACCCTAAAGAAATATCTCAAAGAGTTTCAGAAATATATTCTCTTCATTCTCTTCTCAATGTATTCTGTTAATAACAGAATACTGTTTATTTGTTTTGCATTAAATATAAACCTTGTTTTTTATTTTTTAAATGGATCTGATAGTCTAAGAAAAGACATGCAAGAGTAGCACTGTAAAAAACAAAACCAAAAATCATTCTGAGTTCAAACACATACTTTCATGGGACCTTTTCTTGGCACAGGTAAAGGATAGCTTTTCCCACACAACTCCAGTGCTTCAATTGAGCACTTCAGTGCTGTTCTCGAGCCATAGGCATGGACTTCATAAGAACTTTACACCTGGACAGCTTGCTCTCTTACCCCATATTACTCTATTTTATTTTCTGTCTGATGGTCACCCCTGCTGCTACTTATTACTGTACTGATACCCTTGGGTCTGCTCTTTTTAAGATACAGGTTTTCTTAATTAATGCCTTTCTTGATGTTCTATTTTTTTCACTTTTAATTTGTCCATGAACTTTAATTAAGCTCCTTCATCACGGCTCACAGGTTTGGCAAGCTTCATATGAATATATATATCTGCTCACACAGCAAGATGACCCAGGTTTGCTAACTCTATAAAAATTCTATTATTTCCGTTGATGTCTTGCATAAGAGAGTTAATGAAACTAAAAATGGGATAAAATTTTAGTTTGGTGGTTTTGAGAGGAAAAAGTTAGTTATTTATCTTTTTTTCTTAACAATGTGTACTCTGTATAAACATAAGCTAGATGAAACTCAATTGTGTATATTCAAATATTTAACACTTACTCTGAATGAAAAAGTCTAATTCTTCTCTAAAATTGCACACAGAAGAGTGTACCCCTTCACGTGTATCTACTTCATACTTCTTTGATAATTTTTTCTTATACTTATCCATAGTTCAATTTACTTACATTTAAACAAAAAGTTTAGTAAATGTGACAGAAATGTATTTTGATTAAAAAACCAAATGAATCTGGTCTTATAAGTATTGGATTCTCCAGGTTCCTTGGGATTTAAATTCTACTTGTTGAAATATTTACTGGCTTATTAACAAATTTATCTGTGAAAGCACTTTATTTTCTTCTTTTATTTGCTTTAGATTATACTGTAAAAAACTTCTTGAAGGTTCCTGGAAATATTTTCATTGTTGTTAATAATGTCAGATAGTCCTATACATTAAACTAGTCTTTGTATTGACTTAAGAGAGCTGCATTCTAGATCCTCTTCAAGCTAGCAATATTACAAATTTTCTTTTTTTTTCCTCTATGTAATCTTTTCTGAAATCTCCTACCTCCGTAAGTGTTTATAAATACTAAAAATGCAACCGTAATCTTGATTAGACCAGACCAAACTATTGGAATTTTTGACCCTAGTTTCTCAGTAAAAGCTTGTAGTACCCTTGTTTCCTGAGGCTTCACTTGTTTTTCAGTAGAAACAAGAGCAACTTGAAGGATTATTCTGAGCAAAAACACACAGCACCTCAACTCAGATGGATTCCCTCTTGTCTTCTGGAGAAAACATGGCAGGATGCATAGAAATGGCCCATGCTTGGTACCTGATTTAATAAATTCTATTTGGTCCTTTTCAGATCCTCTGTGCATGACACTCACCCTTTTGGCCTGTTATGTGAACCCTTATTAGATTGCCAGTCTGCCTTTCTTCAGCAAGGCATGGCAAAAATTAAAAGCCCCACTCCTGAGCTGCACATTGTGTTGTCTGGGTCATGTATTTCCTTTTTCAGAGAAGGAGCTGAAATAAAACTTTTTTATTGCTTTGTCAATGCATTTTTTAAAAGTCCTTTTAAATGTACTTGATAACAGTGCAAGAAACCTATCATAAGCTCTTGGTCTTTGAAATGGAGAACAAATTACCACAACCAGAATAAAAATGAGAAGGGTGAGAAATTCCAAGTAACATAAGAATTTTTTGAAGAGCTGGGGAGGTTTTTTATTGTATTAATTATATAATTTGGCATTTCTTGTTTTTCCAGATATGCTACTGAAGTAAAACAAATTTTAAAAAACCCTAAGCCCAACAAGGGATAACTAGAAACTCGTACTAGAGTATCATATGTAAAATCATGTCCTAATAGACTCTCCCTCCCAAAACCATAAAACAATAGTAACAATAACTACCTGTGTAATTCAGTATAAACTTTAGATTTCCTTTCCACCATATGAAATACTTATAATTGTAGTGAAGAGAAATTTTAGTTGCTTGCCTTAGAAAAGCTGAAACTACCACTCAACATTATTTTCATCATTTATTTCTTTATAAATCATGAATTATTCCTCTGAGGCTATACTTTAGCAGTTAGCTGAGGAGATAAATACATACAGTAATGTACAGTGAGTGTTAATGAAAATTTAGCTAACACATCTTCTTTATAAATATTTTAAAGTCTGCTTTAATTATATTTAAATACATAGTGTACCTCCACAGAAGAAATTCAATATACCAATTTGGTCTTCAACTGCAGCTTAAAAAATATTCTAGACATAATAAATAGAAGAGGCCATCCAGAGATAGGGTACACTAGGGTCAAAGTTTTTAGATTTCAGAGTGTCTAGATCCTAAATTCACGCCGCTGAAAGAATTAAAACAATCTTTTAGTTGCAGAACAATATCCAGATCTTATGAAAGCCACTGAGAAAGAGTGGGCACCTTGCCTCTTTAAAAATTTACACTTTTAAGAATAGATCTTGTAAACTTTTGGAGTTCAACTTAGACTTTGGTTGAATTAAAATGAAGAGAAAGAGATACATTTTCTTGGCTACACAGAGAGTTATGTAGGTCAGGGTATTTGCATCAGCCTTACATTCTCATATTCATTACTACTTTTCATGCATCACTGGTGAAGTATAAGAAAAATTCTCAAAATCTGGATACAATCTTTAAGACTGAAAACGTGCTGAGTTAATGATATTGCTCATGGCTTAGAGGGACTTAAAATTTTTGGAGGCTATGTAAGAGTAGTGTGACATAACTCATTATGGCTTCTGGTGCTAATAACTTATGAGGCACTCATGTGTATGAGATAAACCCCATAAGTTACTGTAGTCTTTATCATCTCTCCATTATAACTACAGACATGAAATAGCCCAAATGCAGCCCATATCCCAAAGTTCTATCACAAAACTGAGTAGATCAGCATGTCTATTGATTCTTTTTGTTTTGTAATTATGGTTTGTTATTCCTGCTTTTCTTTGTCTTCTGTATTCTTTTAACAATTTTATTCTTATTTTTATTTACTTTATTTAATTCCTATTTGTTGAAAAAACTATTGAAATAAAATTTCACTACTATTTATAGTAATCTCATTAGTCAGACAGTTTCTTGGACACCCTATTTCCATTAGAAAAATTTATTCATTCAGTTCAAGGGCAAAGAAGCTAAAACAGATTAAAAACTCGAAGAGAGTAAGACCAAGTTTTTAAACAGAGTCGTGTGCTATTATGAGCCCAGGGACATACAGAAGCAATTATTTTTTTGTTTTCCTTTTTCTATAAGGTGAATTCATTTTATTGCTGCCTTCTATAATACATGGCTTATCCTCCCACTTGTGAATTGCCCTGTTTGGCATATTATAGACAGCAGAATTAAGGTTCCATATATGCCTTATGCATGTCATTTCAATACCCTAGAATTACTCACCCCACGTAAAAATCTAACTTGCCACTCCATGTTCTTTTCTAGGTTTTAATGTTCATTATGCTGGCACTGAAGGACAGAGGGTATATGGTTATTAATTCATTCCTTAGTCTTACATATGGTCAGTCATAGTTTCAAATCTAAGATAACAATTACAAGACAGATAACAAATATTATAATGTAATTCAGGATGTTTTCAGAACACATTAAACAATAAAGAGCCTAAGCCCAATTCATAATAAAAGAACATTATTTGAAGGCAGAGATCAGAGGTACAAATTATGTTGAAATAAAATACTGTGAGGTAACTTCATGACAATTTTCAGTTACAGCACTGAAAGGGTTTTATGAAATATGCTTTGTCAGCATATATGAGAAGACAAGTAGGTGTATGTATACAAAAGTCTGGTTTATGAAAAATATCTAAAAATATTTGGGATGTAAAACCTCTGCATTCCACCATGCAGATAACTGCAAGAAAGATGCATCAGAGTGGGCTGGTTAGGACTGCAGATACTCACATTAGCTAAGATTCTGTGCATGTACTTCTAAGGAGAGGAACATAAAGACACGGAAAATGGAAACACAATGCCTCCCTTTTCTCTGCATCTGTGTAAGCCTTAAGCATAACGTGCCCAAACACTCAGTTGGAAACATTTTGAGAATAGAGATGTAGCCATCAAGTGGGAGGAGGGCAGACTCACTGAATGTTTCAGTCTCTCTATACAAGCTTTTTGTTCCAATGATTGCTTGTCATTCTGGGTCATTGCTGATAAAGATCCCACTAGAAGGGAGTAAAAGATTTACCCTAGATTAGGCAGTGTCCATGTCATTATGAATTCTGCTCTCAGATTCATGCAGGTGGCATGAAAGTTTATAGGCAGCGCATACTGTTGTCTAAACAAAAGATTGCATTTATTTAGAATTTTACCAGAATTTAAAAGCCAACATTATGTCACATAATGCACAATACAGAGCACATTTTGGGGAAATGTTTACAATTTTCAAAAGATACTGAAATAGCTAATCTAATTGAATCTGTACTGCTTGCAAAATGTCAGTTCAAATATCATAAAACGTTATTACTGACTTATCTAGAACAGGCTTGTTCTGTTTTTTACGGATTCATAATAAACAGTAACATCAAGTGTAATATAATGATATATATTTTAATACATACATAATTTCTCTTCTGGTTTTTTTTGTTTTGCTGTTGTTATTGCTCAAACATGTCTTAAGAAGCAGTAGTCTTTCTAGACAAGCGTCCTGTTGGTGATTCATCCCTATCTCATCTTCTTGAAACGGAAAAAAATATTTCAACAGCAACAAACCTTTGGAGACTGCAAAAGCTTGGATACCCATCACAGTGTCTTTTTCACCCTTTTATTGAGCCTTGCCTGTCACAGCTTGTTCAGGTTTTAATTTTAAGGCCCAGATCAATACAGGAACTAGCTCTCTTTTGTATTTTGGGGTAAAAGGATTATATATCTATTATTTATATATATATATATATATATATATATTAGAACTATTATAAGATTTCCAGATCAAGTTTCAGGTTTCTGATCATTCTAGCCTAATGTCTTCCTCACTAAGCTAGAAAGCTTGCTTGCTCTAACTCCTTGCATTTGGTAGAATGAATATCTATATCTTAGCCCCATAGCTAGTAAAAGTGAAGAATGTAGAGAAATTGAGAAATTTCCTGGCATTTAATTCAAATAATCTCTGTTTCTAACCTGACAGTGCAGATTTCCAATTTGAACTGAAATCCACACCAATTAGGAAAAGATCTGCACTTGTTTGTCACCTTAGTTAAGTGATTTTAACACTACTGTAAAGTTAGAGCTGATGTATAAAATTTCTACAGTGTGAATTTCTCTAAAATAGCTTGAGATATCTACAGGAGACACACCTGCCTCTAAGTTAGTCTAAACTGATTTTATAGATAGGCAACAGAAATGGGCACTTTTTGGGGCGGTCAATTCAGCTGACCTATTTTAGATGTTTGCATTGGGTTGAGATCAATCACTCCTTAGCTGTGACTGTTCCTCTTCACTGACTTCAAACACAAGACTTAGCATAAATGGTTGAGATGTTAGTGCCCAGAAGTTAACTCCCAGATTTACTCAATAAAACCTACCTCAACAGATCTTGGAACAGATAAGCAGTGACAATTTTCTGAAGCATCACTTGGCTTCCAATGTTTTTGTTTTCAGTGCTGATCCCAGCTTAATTTTTAAAAAATGGACAATTGCATCTCTTCTATTTAGGTCTTATTTAGGAGCTTTTTTATTAGCTATCAGGCACTCAGGAAGAAGGATTTTCTCATTTATATCTACAGCTTCCACTTTGAAAGTTTCTTTTTTAAAAACTTGTAATGTTAGGGCAGATATTAAACAGAAAATAGTAATGATGAGCACTAATCACTCACTGACTATAAAAAAGTCCTGTTTGTGGTGCCAATGTCTGCATTGCCAATGACCACATTCGGTCAGAAGAATTAAATTCCCAGGAGGTTTTAAAAAAATATAGTGGATCATTTGCAATACTTGGATGTATGGTTAAACTGCCTAGAGGAAAAATGGCTCCATATTCTAGTAATTAATAGATACTTCCACTTTTGCAGACTATATTTTGGGTTTGTTTTTGGTTTTCTCTTCCCAGTGGATCAACCTGTGCTTCTTTCTTGTTTTGCCAGTTCTCTCCATTCCTTTTACTTTCCTCAAGATCACATGAATGTATGCTCAAACATTAGAAAAATGTTGTTTTAAAGATATTTTTGTCATGAGTATAAATCAAGCCACTTAAACACTATCAAGTGTCAGAAATGAGCACCAAGATTACCTCATAGCTCGCCACTTCTCAGAACTGCATTGAATTGAACCCAAGAGTATAATGGTCTAATCTGATGTTTATACAAAGGCTGTGCTACCCACCATTGACCTATACCTGAAGTTTCACAAATGGAACAGTGTTTGTATATCTCTGTACTCTTATCATTCTCCCTATATATCTATGTTGAGGTCAAGTAACAAAGTAAAAGCTTCTTTATTCGATGCTGACAGATGCAAGTTGGTTTCAGTGGAGGCAGAGGTTCACAAGCATCTCTGCACAGCTTTGACAAAACATTATTGTCTGCTCTGCTATCTGCAAATAACTTCAGGATGTGCCTGGCAGTCATGGCCACTAGTTCTAAAAGTATGTACGATCAAAAAGTAGAGGAATATCTATTGTTAATGTGCAAGATTTCCATCAGGATTTGTGAGGAAATCTTAATGCCTTTTAATACCTCAAGAGAACCTATTTAAGTTTATGATGGAGATCATTGAAATATTTGAGGCTCATTGGTGCTCAGCTCTTGACAACTTAGAGACTTGGTACATCTTGGTGTTCGAAGATTGCACTTAAGGGAAGATTACCCTTTTTTTTACATGCTTTTATATCAAATATAATAGCTACCAGCAGAAGTTAGGAAGTATGTGGGAGTAAAGCACTTTATTAGTGACTTCTTGTCCATACAGAAGTGACAAAAAAAAGAGAGGGGAAATGGAGAAGAGGAGAGATGACACATTCAAAAACGCAATTATGTAAAGTATGTGTTTTGATTTGAAAATTGTTTTAAAAGAAATGGGGAAATTAATGGATAGAATTTTTAATTTGACATAAGAATCTTTACATAGGATATCTTCTTCAGCATGAAATTCTCAGAAACAAGTTCAAAGATTAAATTTATCTGATAAAGTCTAAATTAATCTGCTGAAATACATTGCCTTTTGAAAAATTGGCATTGTTTTAATAGTCTCACATTACTGTCTGAGCAAAACAAAGTAAGGACACGATACAAAGTCTTATAACCTGAGCAAGACAATTTTATTACTGCCAGTTTCATTCGAAAAATCATGTGCTTTCAGTTAGATTTCAGTTCTGTCATTATAAAATAAGGCCTAGTGATGTCTGCCACCATTTGCATTTATTCATCACATGCAGATAGCTTGCCAGTAAAAGTTCAGTTCCATATTTGATAAACAGTGATTCCTTATAATTTGTCCATTAAGCAATATTCCTTAAAACTAAAATGGGCAATTCTAATAGAATTTGGATTCTACTAATTGATACTACTTTTGTTAAGAATTTTCTGCTGTGATTGGTGTTGGTACTTTTTTCCTGAAATGAAATACCCTTGGAAGATGTAGGTGCATTCCGTGCATTTCCAACTTCAGGTCCACCTTCTAAGTAATACGCAGAGTTGGTATCATTATGGAGTGGGTGAGGACATTAGGTCAGATAACACTGTGTTACCACTTTATTTTTCTTGTAGGAAAATAAAAAGATAGTAATTAAGATTTCTGTTCATTTCATCATCTATTTATCAAAATTTGAAATCTAGAATTAAAACCAAAACATGAGGAACATTAGTTTTTTGAAACTGGTCATTTTGCTCTTATGAATATTGTTTTCTCTCCAGAGCTGTGGTGAACACAACACCTATAGATTCAGATCTGAAGGTCAGGCCGCACTATGCAAAAGACACAGCCTTTTCCTGCACCCCAAATTCATGCAATCACTCTTCTCCTTTCATATTAAACTTCAAACTCATATTCCTTTTACACAGATACAACTTACTTTTATGGTCCATCCACCATCCACTAAAAATGTTATATTTAGGCTCTTGTTACTACTGGTATAGAGGATAATGAGATTACAGAAGAGGGGATTGAACTTTAGTAGCAGCAGAAGCCATGTAATACTGCAGAAGGTGGGGGAGAATTTCAGCTTGTCTGCACTATGTGAATTTCAGCTTGTCTGCACTTGTCTTGCTGTCTTTAAAGAAAGAAATTCAGCCCCATGGGAACTTACAACCGATTTGGCTTTTGTTCGGACATTGCAATTCTGACTGGTACTTGCACTATCCAAGTGATTGTTCCTTCCACCCTGTGTGCATCATTAATAAGTTTAATATATTTGGCTCTTGTTAGCATGAGCTCCATATCTTGTACTTGAAAATACTTGGCAATTTACTCTGCCTTCCACCTTTTTAGTCATCCTCTAGGAACTGTATGATATTTCCTTCATACTAATTGTGTTTGTGATGTGTACTTGAAAAGTTTTTCCAATTTGCAGTATTTCTATTTCTCTTTATTGTAAGTTCTGAGTGGATGTTTTTGGCATGAGTAAGCCATTTTTTCTCTATGTCTAAGGAGATGTGTCACTCTTCTACTCTGGAGCTTCACATTCTCTCTTGTTTTCTAGGTACTTAAATCCCTCTTATTTTCAATGCTCTCTCTCCCAAAGCTGCTGAGGTGATATCTTTTCATTCTTTGAGGGATTTTTCTTCTGTCTTGAACTCTTTAAAACATTGAGGGAGGAAATAAACTGAATTGCTTCAACTTTGTATATAAGTATTGTTTCTCACTTCTTACCTCTTCATATTTTAAAACTTATTGGATATATCTGTTTATATTACCTTACAGTACACAGCCCATCATGCAACAATGAGACACTGTACAGCAGTACACATTCAAAAATGCTATCAGAAAGCTGTTTTTATCCATCTAATCTCTTTAGACCTTTGAATCTTCTAACAAAAGTTGAATCCTTGCTCAAGATGGCTTCTCTTAATAGTTAAAAAAAAAGAAAGCAGATTTGTCCTGCCTCATCCAGAAGTATACATCAGCATTAAACTTGCTTTTCTTGCTGTATTTTGAAGCCAAAATATTATGCTTACTCAGTCTTCAGAAGTGAAGAATTCATAAATTTAGTACCTCAGAAAAAGGTTACATTCTACTGAATCTGGCTAAAGCTCACAGACTGTCTGAATCTACGACTTGTCTAAAGAAAAATTATTTCTTTGCTTCCTCAAGAAGTTCTGAAAACAGATAAATCCCTTAGCACAAGATAAAAACCATCTAAACCAAAGTCTAGATTACCTGAATCCATTTTTATCCCTGAGATTCATTTCTTCCACTTCTCTGTATTTATTTTAGTGTAGCAGTATAAATAAAAGAAGCAGCAAGTCAGTGGGAACTGTAAGGCAGTCTGAAGAGAACTAGTCAGGTGACTCCCAACACACTGTAGATCATGCCTACTGAACCATAAATGTTGAAAGCAAATGTAAACAAAAATTGGGAGAGGCCACTAAACGATTCTGAGATGATAAAGTACCTAAACTTAATGGCAGATACAGCATGTGCCTGAATACAGCCCAATTATATTAAGAATGGTTTTGAAATGCTGCTTTTCATCATGTTTCTTCCATTCTTCAGCCTGCAGTGCTGACCAACATCAGCCACTATTAAAGAGTCTTCATGCATGTAAAATAATATGATTTCACAATGATTACATATTCACTCTACAGCTGGCTGAGTTTTTACATCTCCATTTGTCATTGACTATTGTGTCCAATTAAATGATTAGCTTTTAAAAACTGCTGCACATTATGAGAGTGAACTTGTGTTCCATTGCACTGAGTGATGCAGAAACAAACTCATTACAGCATGTAATTCACCCATATTAAATAACAAACAGATGGCTGCTGTAAATGAGAGCTGCTTTTTCTCTTCAAAAGTGCCAGGAAAAAGGTGTTTTTATTTATCTTTGTTTCCAGCTTCTTTCTGTTTTCTTGACAAGTGGGCAGCTGGTTGCTGAGGTTTTCAATTGGTGCAGAAGAATGAAAAGCCTGTTTCCATTAATTTCCCCATAAAATAAGTCTTTGAATCATTCCTGTTATAAATGCATGTGCAGTAGCAAGCTGCTGCTTGATTAATTCACTTATTATGAAGATTTCATCTTTTATAAGAGGGCCTGCAGGTAATTTATCTTGTTTAGTAAGATTAGAAAAATGTAATTATCTTGATACCTTTGGACCCCTCTCATTTTAATTGTGTTCCCATAAATTTCAAACATAAAGATGGGATTTTTTTTGCACAAATGTTCCAACATGTGGTAGAAAAATGTGTTGTAAGATCTGCATAAAAACTTATCAAGTAAAATGCATTTAGATTATACTATTAAGGGAACACATACCAATAAAACCAGTATACATCTGTGGAAGCATATACAAATATCTGAATTACTGGTACCTTGGTCACAAGATTTTAACAGTTGGAGTTGGATGAGGAATGTTAGGATTTAAGTTCTTTGTTCTTCCTTTTTATATTTTTTAAGTGATGCATTTCATTAGGGAAATATAAAATCCATTCTATTTTCACTAATAAAATTTAAATTGTGCTAGACTTCATGTATACCACCAATAATTAAAAACAAAAAGAAAACATATGAGCTGACACATGTATGTAACTTCAGCTCCTCTGTCTCCAGCACCCTTCAGAAATTTTCTCCCTCTTCTCTCCCTTACCTTTTCTTTGAGAGAAAATTTGAAAAAAATCAAAATCCAGAAATCTTTCTCTTCAATGTATTTTGTTTCTTCGTGAGGCAGTAATTGGCATTCTTTTTTGTTTAGGTTTATTTATTTATCTCTTTCGCATACTGCATTTTTTCCATTAATTTATTTAGTTTCAGTTTCTGTGGTTCCAGAATAACTACTTTCTTTCTTTCTTTTAACTTGGTTTCTAGCATTCTCTTGATTCTTTTACCTATCTAAAAAAAGTTGATTAACAATTTGGCATGTGTTCCCTTTTAACATTAGCTTTAATTTAAGAGTGGCTGTGATGGTCAATTTGCATTAAAGAGATTAATAGGAATATGGGGCAACTGCACCATGAGTCACTCAGCTCAATCATGTGCCCTGGTTTGGACTGGGATAGAGCTCATTCTCTTCTTCATCTTCTTAGCAGCCTCTACAGTTTGGGATTCAGTAGGAGAAGGATGCTGATCACACACAGATGTTTCAGTGGTCTCTCAGTAGTGCTTACCTTGAGCTGAGGACTTCTTCAGTTCCCCATGTTCTGCTGCCCAACAGGGGCACAAGAAACTGTGAGGGACCAAATCCAGGGCAGCTGACCTGAACTGGCCAAAGGAATATTCCATACCACAGGACAACTACCCCAGTATATAAACTTGGAGGACTTAACTCAGAGGCATCAACTGTGGCTCAGAGACAATGCTCAAGGGCTGAGCAATTATATTGTTCATCACTTGTTTCTCTTGGATTTTATTCCTTTGTCTCTCTGCCCTGCTTTTTATTACAACTATTACTATTCTTATTACATTTAATTTTAATTTTTTTTTTTTTTTTGTATCTCAGCCCAGGAGTTTGACTGTTTTCTTTTCCAGTTCTCCTCCCCTTCCAATCTGGGGAGTAGGCAGTGGGAGAAATGAGAGCAAGTGGCACTGTGGTATTTAACTGCCAACAGATCTATTAAGATTTGAGTGTCATAAGCCTTTTAACATTAAAATGAGAAAAAAAAGTCTTTTCAATGTGTTCATAGTTAAGTATTTTCAGGACTGCATGCATATCTTAGCTCTCAAGGATCTCTAAAGCAGTGATTTGAGTGCCAGTGAACTGAATGTTGTAAGGAACATAACTGTACACATCACATACAGCAATGTGTAAGGAAAGAAATTTTACACTGTGAGAGTTCAGGCAGTAAAGAGACTTATAAGAATATGCAAACGGTACAAGGTTGAAGCCATGAAACTGAGAAATGTGTACAGATGGCTGAAACATTTCAAGTCAGGTGAGACTAGCAATTGTGACAAACCATGGTCTGGGAGACCTGTGTCAGCAGCAACACACATGAATGCTGAAAAGGCTGAGCAGCTCATTAGGGAAGATTGACGAATAACCCATAATGACCTTGCTACTGCTTTAAATTGCAGTTCTGCATCAGTACACTGAATCCTGCAGTGGTCTTTAGAATTTGTTCACACCAGGTCATATGAAAACATCCTGGGACATGCCCAAGTTTGTGACACTACTCTTCAAATCTAAACTTAATTGAAGAGATAAAGAGATATACTCAGTTATAACATATTTTACCACTGCAAGAGTATTTTTTTTATTTTTAAGGACCTTTTTTCTCAAAAATCATGTATGTCAATATGTTTCATACTGCTTATATAAATAATATATAAGCATGTAAAGGTGTTTTATCAGTGTAATGGAGAAGATAGTTAAAAACTTGCATTTCTCCAAATATTTTGCAGGTAAATTACCACCTACAAGTGTGTGCTCCACACATTTTATCAAAATATAATTTAAACTCCTGTAGATTCTAGAAGCTTAAAAACTATATTTTAGTCTGTCTGATGTATATTTAATGGAATATTTGATTTCTGTTAGTGTGTGGTTATATTACTTTCTAATTGACAATTACAGAAAGGATGAAGGTTTACTTACAATTAAAAGTGAATGTGTTCTTTCTTATCTCTGGAGTTGAGATAAAAGACAATTATTTAATAGAGGACAGATAAATAGTCTGGTGTGATACTATATAAGATACTATGACAAATTTTGTGCTAACAAAAAACTGGAATGCAATTGGTCCTTAACATACAAAGCAGCCTCCTGGATCACAGCACGTCTTGGTCTTCCGCAATGTGTAGTATGCGCTTCAAGGTAAAATCTTGTCTTAACACCAAAAATTTGCAGACCATTCTCTCTGGAGGCCAAAACACTAATGTATCAAATCAACTTCACATTAAGAGGACCAGAGAATTCCAGGCAATATCTGCCTCTGTCTTGCAATCATTGCAGCCCTGGATACAATCAACCTGTAGAAAAAGATTGTGGCATAACTTCAGCTTTTTTTGATTTCTTTTGAAAGACCTAAACAGATTCAACTCTGAGTAATACTGACTAGCAAAGCTTGGCTAGCTAAAGAAACATGTTGTCAGAAGGAAGAAAGAAAGATAATTAAATGGAGCATTATAAGAATGTGTGAATGCAATAATTCTGTCCTATTCTGAATTAAGAGAGCTGAATATAGACCTATATTTTCTAATATTGTTTTGAGTTAGGCTTGTAAACTTAGTATGTTTAGGGTTTAGTCCTATATTTA
This sequence comes from Passer domesticus, assembly GCF_036417665.1. Lineage (NCBI taxonomy): Eukaryota > Metazoa > Chordata > Aves > Passeriformes > Passeridae > Passer > Passer domesticus. The sequence goes on along the minus strand of NC_087475.1, from coordinate 52,738,499 downwards.
ATACGTTTAGATCATAATCCAAACTCCACTTTCTGGAAATGCTACCATTTAGGTGACATTTCTATGACTTTGATCTGCAGTATTTCAATAGAATGTGGAAGAAACGTGGAAAGTCAGCATTTCATAACTGAAAAGCTACTTTAGATATTAGTCTGTAATCACTAATAGTGTGAAAAAAGTCTTTTCAAACTTTGCCCTCAAAATGCTGCTTCAGTAATTCATTAACTTACTTTAATGAAACAACATCTCATTGCTGTTTGGGAAGAAACTAATCTCCTTTCCAAAGAGTTTGCATAATGTATTGAAAAAAGAACTGACTGCAGAATCTGCTGATCATACTTTTGAGGATTCTACACAGGCTGGGTAAACTTTTATCTAACACTATTGAGAAAACTATATACACAAAATTGCCTGCTCAGGCTTTTATTACAGACTAAGAACAAAATATGTTTAGGTTGCAACTTGCACTCCTGTGTAGCAGACACTGAAACCTTAAGTTTAACCAAAGAAAATTAACACTTTCCCTATGGTCTCAATTGTCACCTATCTTGTCCAATACCGATGTGGTATCAAATGTGAGGATTACTCAAAGTATATAATAATCATCTTCCACAGAGTCTGTCAGTTACTGGCAGTCAAACTGCCTGCAGAGAGGCCTTGACAAATTAGAGGACTGGGAAATCACCAGCCATGTGAAGTTTAACAAGGGTAAGTGCTAGATTCTGCACCTGGGATGGGGCAATGCTGGATGTACAGTGTTGGGGACTAAGATGCTGGAAAGAAGCTCTGCAGGAAGGAACCTGAGGGTGCTGATCAATGGCAAGTTGAACATGAGTCAGCAGTGCCCTGGCAGTCAGGAGGGCCAGCCCTGTCCTGGGGTGCATCAGGCACAGCATCACCAGCCAGGCAAGGGAGGGGATTGTCCCCTCTGCTCTGCACTGGGGCATCCTCACCTCCAGTGTTGGGAGCAGTTTTGGGTGCATCAATACAAAAAAAAATAGATATTAAGCTATTAGAGAGTATCCAAAGGAAGGTCATGAGAATGGTGGAGAGTCTGGAAAGGAAGCCATATGAGGAGTGGCTGAGATCGCTTGGTCTGTTCAGTCTGGAGAAGAGGAGACTGAGGTGAGACCTCATTGCAGTCTGCAAATTCCTCATGAGGCAGGAGCAGTGAGCACTGATCTCTTCTCTCTGGTGACCAGTGACAGGACCTGAGGGAATGGTTTGTAATTGTGTCAGGGGAGACTTAGGTTGGATATCAGCAAAAGGTTCTTCCCCTATAGGGTGTTTGGGAACTGGAACTGTCTCCCCAGGGAAATGGTGTTATGAACTGGTTTAAACATAGAAGAGCAAAGGAAACTAAGTCTCTGTGAATAAAACAGAAAGACCTTGGAAGATTCAAAACATTCCCAAAAAGAACAAGATAAAAACCAAATGAAATTAACTGTTGATGCCAAAAAATTGATATATTTTTATTTAATGGTAAGAGAGGCAAAGGGAAAGAAAGAGAAAATTAGAGAAAAGTTAGAAATAGCACAGGATAGGTTGCCACCACACTGTGCTACCTTTGTTGCTGCTGGGACAGGATGAAGGGAGTGGAGCAGTTTTTGCCCTTTTTTTCCTGCTCTTTGGAGTCATATGTTCCTTCTCCACGCTCAGGGGCAGTTTGGCTGGGAGGCAGCAGCTCATCCCTCGGGATGCCGGCGCGGTGTCCGAGGCTGCGGCCGGACCTCGGGGCGCTCCCGGCGCTCTCTCCGCGGGATGCGGGAGCGGGCGGGGGCTCCGCAGCTCGCCCCGGCTCCGCTCCGGGGCTGCAGCGCCGGGCGCTCTCCCCAGGGCGGCATCGGCTCCCGGGAGCCTCAGGGTGTCCCGCAGCACGCCATGGTGGTGGGGGGAAGGAAAAGTCAGGGATTCTGCCCCTCGCTTTCCCCTCAACATTTTGCATCAGTTTTGCCTTCCTTTTCGTGAGCCTCAAGGCAGACTACTCACAGCCCACCCCGCACGTAGTTTTCAGGTTTAAGAATGACTATGCTGAGGAGACACAATGACGACACACTTTTTGAATACTTTCTGCTATTATCAGGCTCTTACAAGTGGCCAGACACACCAAGCCTGGCAGAATTCAGGAAGTATTTAGATAATGCTCTCAGGCACATGATGCAATTTTTGGGGATGTCCTGTGCAGTACCAGGAGTTGGACTGGATGATCCTGATGGGTCCCTTCTAGCTCCAGATGTTCTGTGATTCTGTGAACCAGTCCATTGTAGCCTGTTCTTACGTGTATCTCATACATAGATGAGATATTTATTCATATACATATATTTATTCCATATGCCTTTATATGCAACTCACATATGTGTCTGTGTATATGCACATGCATAAACACTCCAAAGATCATTTACAATATCTCTTTAAGAATGAAACTTTAGTTTATAATTAAAGTGATTTAAAATAAGAAAGGGGGGAAAAACCACCAAACACAAACCAACCTTGGAAATAACTCCAAGACAAAACTCAATACTAATCGGCAGCTATTTCCTCACCTTTCTTCCAGCTCAGAAAACTGTTCCTGTAATGAGTAGAGAGAAATAATGGAACACCATATCTAGCTGCCTGGGGATTGTATATGACACTTTATATACACAGACAGAACAGAGACGAGTATTCGTCTCTATTCATAGCTGCTTCTTCTGTTTTATATCTGTAGGAACCTACCACTGACTCATCTGTGGTGACTCAGAACACTTGGTTGGAGCTTCCTATGGTTGTATCAGAAAGTAGTGGTCAAGGGCTTGTTGTCCCAAAGAATATTGGTCCTCAGGTACTGTCCCTCAGGTGTCTGTATGGAGAACAGCAATGTTCAATGTCTTCATCAATAACAGCGACAGTGAGATCAAGTGCACCCCCAGCAGGTTTGTCAATGATGTGAAGCTGAGTGGTGAGTTTGACACACCTAAAGAATGGGACACCACCCAGAAGGACCTGGACAAGTTCAAGAAATGGTTTCCTGAGGTTTAACAAGGCCAAGTACAAGATGCTGCACAATGGGTTAGAGTAACCCCTGGTATCAGCCCATGCTGGGGAAAGAGCAGATCAAGACCAGCCCTGGGGAGAAGGACTTGGGGGTGCTGGTGGGTGAGAGGCTGGACATGACCCAGCCATGGGCACTCAGAGCCCAGAAACCAAACTTGTCCTGGGCTGCATCCAAAGTAGCGTGGGCAGCAGGGACAGGGAGGGAATTCTGCCCCTCTGCTCTGCTCTGCTGAGACCCCACCTGGAACCCTGCATCCACAGGAAAGAAATGGGCCTGAAGGTGAAAATCTAGGGGGAAAAATAAAATTACATGCATTCAAACCCTCAAACCTTGTCAAAATCTAGAATGAGCCCACTTCCCATTCTGTGAATAAATTTTTTTCAGAAGTCTTAAGCCATCTGTATTGTAAAGTGGATCTTAGCTTTTTTTTTTTTTTGTTAGTAGAGTTAATTATATTTTACTATATATTGGAACTGTTCTCTGACAAAGTGAAATATTGTGAACTCACCTAGAATTTATTTTGGGTAGAGATCATTTAACAAGACAATTAAAGCTGTCTTCAAAATTTTAGAAGCTCACTCAGGCATAAAGTTCAGTTCTGAAGGAATTAATTCAGTACTTTTTTTTAAAGTGTATTATCTAAACAATAAGAAAATCATAAGTTTATGATATATAGGTATAAAGAGTATTATTATCATTTGTTAGAGAAAAGATTGCTTAAGATGACAGAGATATTGAATATTAAATTACCTTTTAGAAGATAAATTTCACATGCTTACCATTACAATTACAATGCAAAATAGATTAAAAAATCAATTATAAATATTATTCTATTAATAAAACATAAAATTCTTGATTTTCTTACACGTAAATGTTTTTAAGCTTACACTGATTTTATGTGGAGAACTAGTTTAATTAAGCTGATGGTTTTATGTTTAAAAAGTATTATGTCAGGTTCTGCCAGGTTCATATATTTCCTTTTTCTATGTCTTACCAATATAATTTTCTTCAGGCATGGTAGGACTGTGCTGAACTCCAGTAGGAATGAAGACAAATTCCCCATCAGAAAGACTCAATCCTGCAGCTGCATTCACACATGCAGGTCCTCTGCTCCCTTGGAGCTCTGCTAGGATGAATGGAACTCACACAAAGCTGCAAGGTAATGGGCCAAGATTTCACTCAAGATATTTTTGAACAACCTGTATTTTCCATCTCACAAAAACACTGTAGTATTTCTTCCTGATGAATTTATTTATTTTAGTGACTTCAAAACACTGTTTTTCTTTTCTTTTCTTTTCTTTTCTTTTCTTTTCTTTTCTTTTCTTTTCTTTTCTTTTCTTTTCTTTTCTTTTCTTTTCTTTTCTTTTCTTTTCTTTTCTTTTTCTTTTCAAGTGACCAGTAGCATATTGCAACTTTTGACTGAACAAAGATTCAGCTTTCAAACATAATAGATGATCATTTTTCCATAAAAGACCAGTTATAGAGTCAAGAAAGAAAGCACTGGTTAATATTTTTAAGACCAGAATTTTTTCCCAGTAGAGTCAATATCCACTGCTCTTAAACTCGATGTAAAATTCTTATTCTTCTCCACTCAACCAAGACTCGTTGTGCAGAATGATTTCTGGAAATATCTGGTCTGGTTTTTACAATTACAAGAAGATAAAACTTATCCTTCATAACAAGATAAATGTTTTAATCTTTATTTTAAATTATAAATTTGATTTTAAACTTCTCTTTGGCTTAGTCAAATGTACACATCTTAAATTCTCATCTGCAGTAAGGATGCATGCATGAAAAGGAGTTGATGCATTTGTTTTGTTCATCATATCAATTTCATAAGGTCTACATGTGAAAGAGAATTATTTGAGTTATTATTTAATTATTAATTCCAAGCAAAGCCAAGGATAGGTGTCTGGGAAAAGAAGAAGTTTCTAGCGTATATGGTGCCCTATTTTGCTGCAGTTTGTCATACCAGAGTCTGCTCTTGTCCTGCTGAGCAGTGCAATACAGCAGGACATTAACTTTTAGCTTAACACTTCATTACTATCCGGGGATATGTTTAACATTTTATTAAATTTCATAGGGGCGGTTTTATTCACTAACTATTTATTTTCCCCTAGGGCTGAACACAACAACTGAATACCTCAAAGGCACAAAACCCAATACACTGCTGTTTAAATGTGTTAGTTGAATGCATGATCTAATGCATTTCTTAATGTAACTCCTGCAAATCCATTAATGACATAATGATTTTTTGATATCTTAAATACCTACTTGATGTTTTTGGGGCGACAACTGTCCATCTCTAGGAATTGGACAAAGTTTCATCAATTGTGCAAAATAGCTGAAACAGTTGACCCAAGCAAACCTGAAATCCTCTAAAAAATACATTAAATTCCAAAATGGGTCACTGTTTCATATTAGAGATTTTTCTTTCCTCTGGAACCAAGCTAAAGAGAATCACTGCTGCCTAGCACACCTGCAAAAGAGCGGACTCAAAAACTGACTTTCAGTTACACCTATTTTTTTCTATAATTGCTTCTAATAAATACTAGTGTAGTGCCTAAATTAGCCTTTACGATGGATTAGCCTGCTCAGATTAGGTGGTAGTAAATAATAAGGGAGACCAAAAAAAATCACAAAGAGAAATAGGTGCAAGCAGTCAGAAGAAATCTAAAGGAAAAGAAGTCTTAATGTTCTTAAACTGTGAATCAGGCATGCAGAAAGCCTGCAAGTACTAATACATCTAACTATTAATTCACACTAATATATTTAACTTTTAATTAATGTGTAGTTAGAGTTATATTGGTATGACTTGGTTTCATTTTTATTTTTATTTGCAATTTTTCTTTTTCGATTTGGAAACTTTTTAGCTAAACATTACTTTTTTTCCTTTTCTAATCCCATGACTAGGCATGGGAAATGTCCTTAGATATACCTGGAAGGCTCATATTTCATTACATGAGCTACTGGGGTTTGTGTTTGTTATTTTATTTTTTGCTTTTTTGGGTGTGAGAGATACATTATTATAAGGGTATTACTAACTTCACGTTATACTACAGAACTGCATATGATATCTTTAAAATGGATGCCTGTCATGAATGATACACATGATATTTATCTACAGCTCAGTTTATGAATCACATGCAAGGCACTGAAGACTGATTACTAAACATTCATCGTTCACCACTTCCTCTGCTTCATCACTGCATCACAGTGATACACCACAATGATGCAAAACTACTTCAGTTTTCCTATCCTGATTTTCAAAATGAAATGGATGAAGATCAGTGACACATCGTCAACTTGCACTTCACTGACACTACAGACCATACCCATTATGGTATTTCAGGTCAATAATTCCCGAACTAAGAAGGATTAATAGGATTTATGACCCTCTTTTCAGCTGCATGTAGCACAACCAGTACTAATTATGTTTTCATTAACCTCTGTGGCTAGCTCATGTTCTAATAATTTAGCCCTGTTATGCCTTAATCCAATGTTTTACATGTTCAATAAGGTGAATACACAAACAAAAGCTATATAAATAAATCCTCATGGCCAAATCATAGCTTCTCTGCAAAAGGGATCCTTATAAAATAGCTACTGCTTCTAGAATCTCTTAAGGTCTTACCCATGTACAAATCAGCTTTATCTTGGGTCTCTGAGTGGATTATTCTTCTGTCAGAGAGGCATTCTCCCATCAGAAGGCCTAAACATTAGTTAAATAAAATTTAATTTCACAAATTGCAATGTTAAATGAGTCCTATGCAAGTTGCCTTATAATGGTGGAGTCTGTACTTACACTTCAGGAGATGTTAGAGCCACACTTTCAGGAACTTGTGCAAATAAATCTCCTAAATTCTTGTGGAAGTCTGTGTTTCTGGGACATGTATCTGCACTGTATTATGATATCCACTATTCACTCCCTTATCCACTGAGGTTACTCCCAGGTATCTATGTTGCCAGACTACCCAGGAGATGTAGTCCAGCTGCCAGTAATAAAAGGATTATTCTGTATGATTGCCATCTCCTGACACTCTCCATTTTTTAAGCAAAGTCAGAGCCAGCTGGACAATCAAGGCTGCATGCTGTTTCTCCAGTCAAAAGAAGAGTGGAGACTGAATTAAGCCCAAATTACATCAAGTTCCAAGAAAGAAATGCTGCCCCACTGCATTTCTCTCATTCTGCACTTTCACTCCTCCTCAGTAGCTGAACATCAGCTCCTTAGGAGTTGTATGGCTTTTTCTTATTTTACTAAAATCAGATCCATTTAATCTAAAAAGGGTAACAGATCCTTCCCCCAGTCCTGATTAACCCAGAATATGAAAATAAATTGACATGGGAACCATAACAGTTAAACTGATATGTAATTTAGAGTTAATGTTATGTGAGAAATGCTGAATGTTTTATGTTACTTGCATTTTTAATTCAGTATTAATATCTAACACTGTCACACATTAGATTTTAATATATGTTTGCTGAAATAAAATGTAGTGAAATATGCAAATAGAATACCAAGAGGTATTTTGAAGTTTTCTTAAGTATTTTCCCATCAGATTAGACATAGAGGAATAAATCTCTCTCTTGCAATTTGGTTCAGTAAGAAAGGAACTTCTCTTACACTCAAAGTACGTGGAGTAAGTTTTTTATGGAGATAAATCTAGATTTAAATTGAAATGTAAGATATACCTTTAACCTAAGGATGGAAGCACAGTTTCAGTGAAGCTTCACAAGAGCAAAATCATACAAATTCCCATTCGTTCTCCCAAAGTTTTGTAAGTTTAAAATAAAAAGTTTTATCATTGCTAAAATTTCTAGAACATAAGTCATCTGCCATAAGTCAACTGCTTTTCTAGGCTGCTAATTACTTTTGATACAAAATTACTGTTCAATCTAAGTTGTTGGAAATTCGGCTCAGGTACCTCAGGCAAGTCCAACTATTTCCTGAAGACAAAAAAGTGCAGAAGTTGGTAGAACATGATAAAATAACCATTACATTTTGTGAAACCAAAGGTACATTTCATCTAACATAAACTGTTTGATCAGACCAACATTTGGAGTTTCTTTTCTGCTTCTGAAATGCCAATGGAATCTACAGTAAAATCGGGCCTATGGTAAATGTAAGCACAATCTGCATATCTCCTTGATTATAGCTTCCAAGCTCTCTATTATTTTTGGAAGACACATTACTTTTGGAATAGCTGCCCAATTTCTTCCTTTCTTCAATTTTCGTGGATTTTTTTCTGTGTCTGGTCATTGCCTAGGTCTTTTATTGCCTCAGTTTTCTTACACTTTGATTTCCATCTCTTTTGAACTCTAGCTACTGGACACTATCTACAGTTTTATTTTTCCTAACTGCATACCTTAATCATGATATACACTTTAGTGGAGACTGAAACGAAAGATTGTGGACATACCAAAAAAACCACCCCAAAAACCATAAAAGAACCTACAACCAATCAACCAAACAAACAAAAACCCCAACAAGAAAAATCCACTACAAATCCACAGATAACTCCAGTGCAGTAGTCCTTTACTCATAGAGATATTGCAAGAAAATAATCTGCTGGTTACAAAACCTGATTAGCCAAAACAGGAACTGCTTTATTTTTGTCACCTATTGGAATTCGAGAAATTCCCTGTGGACTGCCATGGATGAATAACATTCCCTGGCAGTCACATACATGTTGATATGAACACATATATTTTTTTTAAGAACCCAGAATTTTTTTCTGATATCCTCAAAGGAAATTAATTTACTTTTAGAGCACCGTGCTAAAAATCGTCTTCCATCAGACAAAATAGTGCATTGAGCCAACATATTAGGATAACTTTGGAATTCATCAGTTTCTGCAATTGAAAATTATTAACAGTCAATGATGAAACAACTGGAACATAAGTGTTCTTCCTTAGGATTTTTTCTATTACTTTAAAATTTAAATCCTTGTATGCTCATTATGGTCTTCAGAATTTTATTCTCTATTCTAGTGTTCCAAAGTACTATGGAAGCATAGAATAACTGAGTGAGTAAATCATCTTATATGCTATTCAAATAGTTCTAGTGATAGCTGTACTTCATTAAGAACCTCTAGTTTCCTTTAGCATGCTTTTCTCTCTGTAATTTCTCAATTTCCAGCTGATATTATTTGTTGAAAGTAGATAAACGAATACTTCCTTTCACTTGATTCCTCCTATTAATTTTATCATATATATGCCTTGATTATTTAAGGTCATCTGCCTAATCTAAACAAAGAAAATACCTAAAGAAAAACTTAAATATAGTACTCTGAATAGTATGCAAATATACTTAATGTCCTGAACATCTCAGTTGTGATTGAATGCCTGTTTTTACATTTGTGAATTTAAACCTGGTTCTTTACTTTCTATCATGGGAACATAGGCACTGATCTCCTATGCTCTGATCTAAATTTAGATGTTTATACTTTGGAGCTGCATAATGGCTTGAAATTATTCTCTAAGATTTGAATCTAAATAGTTACTCACATAGATTTGTATTTTTACATTCACTTTAAGGCAGCACTTATTGAAGACACAATACACTTGAAACTGTTTCTTTTTTTTTTATTATTTCTTTAATAATATTTGAATCTGATTATTTCTCCTTTACCACAGTCTTGCTGCTAAAGTTACTTCCCATTGAGTTAATCAGAAATTGCAGTGTGAAAGTATATAGAACTTAAATACTTAGACAGTACCCTATTTCAATGATTATTTAAATTCTTAGTTTGGACTTGGTTTTTTTGGTTTGGGTTTTGTTGTTGTTTTTTTTTTCTAATACTTAAAATTTTGCAAAAAAGTTGTCAGTTTCTTAGTAGAAGCCTTCCTTTTAGCTGCTACACATTAAAGCAAGCATATTGCCAAATTCCCCCCCTTTTTTTTCCTATGGAAAAAGTGAAAAATATTTTACTTTCTCGTTATATATAGTGTGTTCTTACTTCAGATTATTTATGCACATGTTAATATTTCTGTTTCTGCTGTTGAATTATAATAGATGCTAGTGGCTTCACAGTTTATCAGGCTTTTCTATCTTGTACACAAACACAGCAATAACTGTGAAAGATTCTAAATATATGTGAAACTGTCAAGTATATTTCCATTCAATGGAAATTTTGCAAAGCAAGCAAAAAAATCCAAATTCCAGAGGTCTATCCCACTTTCTTAACACTTATTTTTCAAAATTACTTCATAAAAGGCCTTTTCTTAGCACCACAGATAAAAACCATGGAACAGTTACAAGATTTTGCTCAATTATTATTGTTGTGTCTGTAAATAAAACTATTCCACGTGTGAATATATTTAGAAACTTTACAATCAAAACACATGAGACAGACACCCTTTTTTGGGATAGACAGACGAGTACACTCTAGATAAGAATGTCTAAGTATTAGCTTTGAGTGCTTAAGCTTCCAAAAAAAAAACTCCAGATAAGAAATATTGATTTTTCTAAGGATTACTAACTTTCAGAAGGAGACCCTCAGGACTCATAAGCTAGAAAATGACTTAAAACCTTTAGAAAAAATAAAGCACAAACAGCAATAATTTGCATGTACATGCCTTTAATGAATTCCTGAACTGACCACTGTTAAGCAGAGAAGCTAAACCATTCTCTTTATTCACTTCTCTCTACTGAAATGAACACTGACATCAATTGTTAGAGTGTGCTTTTGTTTTGGGAGACTAGAGTAAGAATCACAATTAAATGGCAATTAGTGTATTGGCAGGCAAAAATTCATATAAATAATCAAAGTATTTTAAATCTATTATTTCTTGAAACTTGCAAGTTTATCATTTAACTGCTGTTAAATGCAACACAAAGAACAAAAAGTGTGAATAAGTTTCACTTTCCAGGCAATAAGTTGATATATATTTTCCTTAGAAGAATATCTTAGAAAACACCTAAAAAATTAAATTTAATTATTTAGTACTTGTAGATAATATCTCAAAATATTGTCTCACATTTGAATCATTGTTTGCTTAGGTTTCTACATGCACAAAACTGACAAAAATCCCAAAGAAAATTGTATTATATTCAGTGTGTAAGAATGTAGCACAAAATGGTTTTTATGTATTCACTCCAACAAAACTGCTGATCTGAGATGCTTCAGTTGAAGCTCCATGTTTCTAATAAACAGAGAAAATCAGAAGAAAGCTCTGGAATAAGACTCTCTCTTTTTAATATATGTGTTTTTCTCAGAAACTATTCAAAGATTGGACAGAAAGAGAGGAGAAACATTAGAACAGTTCCTCCTCTGTTCTATGGTATTTTGTTTTCCAAGCTCATCTATTTTGGAAAAATCTGAGAAAATCCCCAAAGATTCCTTGAAAATGCCAGCATTTCTCAAGCATTCTTAAAGATAGATTGTCTTTTCACATTTTTTTCATCCTGTAAGGTCAAAAATGTTACTTTGTGAGAGGATGATGTGAAGTTTTGAGTTTTATGCCACTTTTGAACTCTAAGAAAGCAATTGCTGACAACTGACTTACTTTTCATTGTGATACTACTGATAGCACTAAAGAGGAAAAAAAAAACAAACCAAAACAGAAAACAGTGCCAAAAATAAAGTAAGCATTAAATTTTACCAGAGAATGAACTTTCATTTATGAAGTTCTACTAGAAAATTTAAGGTGTGGACTTTGAATATGTATAAATTTTAACATTAAATAACTCCTGGTTCTTTTGATCTTGCACATAAACCTTACCTACAACTAGAGTTTTTGTGTGTGCTGAAAAAGGATTTTTGTTCCTGCTTACAAACTCTTTGTAAGTGAATGCAAACTTCACTTGGGAAGAAAATTGCAGAAGGTACAACATCTGATAGAGAGGATTATTTCCTATTATTTTCCTTTAAAGATATTTTAGCTTTGAATTGAGGTAATACTTCCTTTTCTAAATTGCAGCTGATTGTCTGCATGTCTAAATTCTTCCATCTGTCCCCTATGTTCATCATATTTTCAGAAAAGAGGTATTTTGAATATTTTAACCTCCACTGATAAGTCCTTCATCACATAAGCTGGTCCTTGAATTTCACCAGCTTCCTTATATTCTTGAGACAAAGGATGCTTACAAAAGGAGCTGTGAGTAGTCTTTGAAGTCCAATGACTGCTGGGGTCTGATACAAAACCTGCTGAAGCTGGAAACCACCATGACTTCAGAGGCTTCCAGCAAGGACACTTTGGGACAATTGTTAGCTTAAGCTTTGTTGAAATCTATGCCTTCTTATGTAAACCAGTTTAACTTATTTTGCTGTTGTTGTTCACTCAAATGAAGCCTTTTATGTAATTTTTAATCCTTATGACATTGTGTATATCTCTTACAATTTTCAATCTGTACAATTGATTTTATATTTTATTCAAAGTATTATTTTCTGGTTTGTTGTTTGTTTGGTTGTTTTGGGGTTTTTTTTAATAAAAGTCCTACTTAATCTCCTGTTTTATCAAATTCAGTATCAGGATTAGGAGAGTTATTGTAATGAATTTCCTTAAAAATGAACAGATTTCCCCCTGAATTTGATGGTGTGTTTAGCACCTCAGAAAGGATAATAGAAAGACAGAGAGAGTGAGACAGGTTTTTGTTTTATTTCTTCTCATTGGCTTTTAAACCAAAAGTTTATATATTAAATTGACATTTATAACTATATGTAACTATATTTACTATTTGAGAAAATTATCAGAATTCTTGTTTGATTTTAGATAACTTGTTATTATAGATCTCATTTAAAACAAGATTGAAAATCAATCTCTGAAATTATATAAAATCTATTATAATCTAACAAAAGTGCTTTCTCTCTTACAGATTTCCTGTTCAATATTTTAATATGACAAGAGCATATCTTTATTTGACCTAATGTCAAAGAGACAAAAAAAGCCTGAGGAAGTTAAAATGTTTTCTGGTACTAAAACTCCAAAGCTTCAGGAAGTTTCTTTATTACTTAGTACTGTATGTTCTAATCAAGCATAAAACAGGAAAGTGACTACTATCAAAGGACCCATAAAAAGAGTTTATGATGTTTCAGATTCAGACAACATAAAAAAAGGACATATTCAAATTAGAAACACTATTATAAAGTGTGATTCTATAAGGAATCTCCATAACAGGCTTAATAACCTGATTAAAGAGACAAAGTAATAGCAATATACACAAGTACTAATTAGAACATTGAAACTATTACGCCTCATGTGGGAGACAAGTAATAAAATTCAAAGAATATTTGTAAGAAACACTATCAAACTAGCTTTTAAGTTTCCTACTGCCTCAGGCTGATTATGTGAACTTGTGGCATGTGTCGAAAATGTTTAAGCCAATCCATTTGGCCTGGTAATGCTCCTTTCTCTCAGTGCATTTTGCAACATTATACTAAGATATGGTTTGGTTGAACTACTTTTCACAATGGGCCTGTTTGGTGGTGTTGAAAGATTCAAAACATGTTGCACTTATAATCAAGAAAGAAATGTTGCCTTAGTAGTATCACAATTCTTTGAAGTTACTTGCCTTGCTTTTACTCTTGAACATACAGCAGTTTGGATACCTGAGATAAATAACTACGAATGGAAATATCTCAATGAATATTTAAAATAATATATAAACAGGTGAAATATCTAATAATCATAAAGTATCACAGAGAATTAAGTGTATTGAAGACTTTCTAGTATATTAGGAACAGTAATCATCACAACCTGAATACAGTATGTTTCAGAACTGCTGAGTGACCAATATTCGGCTTCCCAAGTGTGAAGCATATTAATCTGAATTTATTAATCTGTAGTTATAATGCATCAGACTAAATTTGCTAAAGCAGAATTCTGTAAATAAATCACACATAGAAAAACATAGGTACTTTCTCCTTTCTAATGAAAGGAGATAAAGATTTCTTTTTCTTCTGAAAGGAAATAAACTGGCCATGGGTATTACTAGGGTGAATTTCTAGGGTATTACTAGGGTGAATTTCTAGGTTATTACTATATACTTTTTAGTTGAGTTCACTCTTTACTTGTCTTTCCAAATAAATAACGAAATTTTCTGTTATTGTCTATAGCATTTATGGCAATACTAAATTACTTGAAATTTCATAACACTTCCCCACAAATATTTCATTTCCTTTTCACATTTTTAATAAGAAATCAGCTTATTGATCGGCAGCCTTATGTTCCTCTTATGGAACACAGTATTTCAAAAAGCTTTAAAGACCTTTAAACTAGAAACAAAATTCAATCACAACATATTTGGGAATAATAATCTCTTCCTCATTTCATTTAAAAGTCTTCCATCTTGAACTGGTTCTTAGACTTTATTATCAGCCTGAACTTATGACCAAACACAGAAGGTTCCCTTCCCCAAAAGGTTTTTTCATTTCTAAAGATAAAATTAAAAAAAAAAAAAAAGACCCTATAATGTTTACTAGATAAAAATGGCTGCTCAATTGTGTTATTTGTAAAAAAGGTTCAAACTTCATTAAATTAACATTCACTGGAAATTTAGAGTAATCTATAGAAACCTGTTCCTTCTAGTTCACCTCCACTTAAAAACAACTATTACTGGTCACAACTGAATGAAACATGAGCCCCTAGATATTCAAAATACATATTATGACAAATCATTTGTATAAGCTGTGAAACTGGAAAAATTGCCCTTACTACAGCCCCACAGTCTCAAGTCAAGTGAATTATATCTACTTTAGAATTTGCACACTCACAGAATATCATATATATATGCCAAATATGTTATTTTTCCTGTATTATATAGTTTTATTGATCAACAGACATTTATTGTATAAACTGACACTCTTCACATCACCACTAAATTTGACTCAATTCTAAGCTGATCTCTTATAATCTAAAATTTGCCCAATTATTTTTAAACTCTTTCTATAGCTCTAATATTAACAAGTATAATAAATCTCAGTCCACTATCAGAAAAATAATCACCAACCATTGTACATGTTTATTTTAAGCCTCTGAGGGCTTTCCACACAGTATTTCTGCTCAATTCTTCCTTCTCCATTCATTATTAAAATAAATTACTGTTGTATTCAGCTTAGCTGTAGGCAAAATACTTCAATTCCAGGCACCCATCAACTTTTTAAATCAATTAAGTTAATTGACAGCAGGTTTAACCATTTTCTTAATTATGACTACAAACACATTTTTAATACACCCCACACCCCAAAAAAACCAAACCCCAACTCTTTAGAAGTAACAAAACAAATGAACGAAATAATAGTAGAAATAGTAGAACAGAAATCTTCCTTTATTGACTATTAAACATCTCTAAGGAAGAAATATATAAAGAAGGAAATCCAGGGACAGAACAAATCTCTGCTTTTCTTTCTAAGTCTCTTTGGAGCATTTTATCAGTTCATTTCAAAGCTGAAAACCACATTTGAATTAGAATCAGCTCTAAACTACATTAGTGATGATTCAGTAAATGACATTCTTCCTCCTGGGTAAATTCAGAGCTGGGATAATGTTAAAGAGTAATGTTGGCTATCCTAGGCACAGAGAACATTATGCTTTGCAAGTAGTGAAGGAATTCTTTCAGGATATTCCTGTTCCTTGTATCAATATTTCTCTTTGTCTTTCTTCAGATTTTTCAGCATTCCCCATTCCTACACAGAGCGAGACTCTCTGTAACATAGTCTCTCTTCTGCTGGATGACAGCACAAGAATATGTAACAGCAGTAGAATTTATGTTAGAAGTTTCTTGATTAAGGTAGAATGTATTTGATTAAATTTGAGCATTTGAGAATTCTGGTGTAATCAAGAATAGTAGGATTCAAAAATTATACATTTCCATACTATACCAAATTTTAATATCAGAAGACCATTCTCCCTCAAATTTTTTTCTCATTCAGATGAGAAATATACTTTGCTGAAGTGAAACTCAACACTTTTGCTTTAGTTTGAGTTATTTAGGCATTTCTTTTAAATATTATAATTTTAATTCATAGAGTTTTATATCTGAAATGAAGTTCTAATATTATAGTAGTATAACCAATATTGTATTTTAGGAACATAATATCAAACATAATGTACACATGCATCATCATTATGAAATAAATAAAAATAGAACTGTCAAAATGTAGCATTTGGGTTTGATTAAAGCATCATATTTTGACTTTATGCTGAAAAAATTCCTCCAAATAAACAACCCCCTGCAGATTATTTAGATTCCATTGAAAATTAGTTTCCTGATGAAAGATTTCCATCAAAAATATTATCAAGCAGGCATAGTTATTAGGTTAGCAATGAGGCAGCACTATGAGGTCAATCAAGTGCTTAACAGAACTTTTTAGTGTTAGGTTGAAGGTGCCATGTACAGCATGGCTAAGTGACAAAGAGCTATGGGCTGTTCTTACTTTTATTCCTCTCTCAGCTGGCTCAGGCAGAACAACAATGAGCAGACAACAGGGTGATTGAGACATATTTCTGTAGCACACAATCCTCTGAGCAACTTTAATGTGTTGCAAACTAACTCAGCAAGATCAGAATTTTGACATTCCATTTCTTTTGTGAATCACAACAGGAAAGATTTCCATTAAATAAGGTAATTTTTTACTGGATCATAAAGAATCCTTAGCAGGGCCAACTGCATGGTGAAATACTGTAATTTGAAAAGAGTGAGAATATTCGTGTCTGTAAGTGTTTGTCAGGATAGTACTTACAAGAGTAAGGAATGCATGGTAAACTCATGAACATATGCTTATATGTTATTCAGAGAAAAACACTCTCAGCCTTCACCCAGTAATATGACACTATTTATTGCATTGAAGGAGAACACACAAGAGGCAACCCATACATATTGGTTCTCACTAAAAGTTGACAAAACAGTTTTACAGAAAACAATTAATTGATCAGAACTATGTCTAAAGTGACTATCTATCCCCATATTTTATGAGAGAAATTGCAATGATTTATTTTACAGAAGTCTATGGACTCTTTCCAACAGTCTCACTAAAGTATGTTTAAGGAAAGGTTTATGAGGAGAATTCGTACTATGAAATATTATTCATGCAACTCAAGTATTAACTCTACATTTTAAAAGAAGAAAACTAAAGGCAACAAAATAGATAAGGATTTTGTTTATTTACTTGTTCTTCAAAACTCATTCTCTTGTTAGCAAACTTTGGCTAAGTATACTTTAAAATACATTACAATTTCATGATAATTTAAACTGTCAATATATGTTTTTAAAGGTGCCCTAAAGAGTGAAATTCCATTTTTTAAACAGAATTTGTATCAGTAGGTGGCTTTTTAATGACTATAATTTTCCAACTTCTAATGGCAGAAACTTCATTTATCAACATATTTTGTAGTGTTAAATACTTTTTTTTTTCCTCGCTTTTTCATTTGGGTAATTGGAGGTGAGAACAACTAAACAATCTATAGATTGCATATCAGCTTGTGAAGAATTAATTATTTTGCTTTAGCCAAAAATAGGGTGAGTAAGGTTTCTCTTTTTTTGTTTGTTTCTTGGGTTTTTTTCCAACAAAATGTTGTTATTATAAGCATCATAGCCATTTTAAATAAGCTTAATGTTAGGGAAAAAACAGCAGTCTTGTTGGACTAATAGTATAATATCCTACTGCCTATTCATCACGGTTTTTTTGCATTTCCTCAGAAAAGAGGATTTGATCTGACAGATTCCACTATCTGAGTTCCCACTGAGTTTAAAAGGAATCCTACAAGCAAAGTCTACAACTGAAGTCATATGTTCCTGGAGCTTGAGGTATACATGAAAGGGAGGGGAAACAGCTATCAATATTTTAAAGGAAACATAACGTGTTAAATACTGAATATTGCAAAGTTCATGAATTAGTCATTCATCATTTGTGCATCTAAGTGTCCAAAAGTTAGCCATCTAGTTTAAGTCTCTCATTGAAATTCCTTCTGTTTGCAGAAAGAGGCTTCCCCCCCCCCCCCCCCCCCGCCTCTAAAATGCCTTAGAAAAGCTAGCATAAAAGTAATGTCAGAGGGAACAGTTACATGTTATTTTATTTTACTAATTGCAAAGCTAGCCCTCTCTCATCTATGCTTGCTCCTGGTCCAACACAGTCATTTCTAGTCCCCAGAACTGTGTTCAATGAAGTCTTAGGGGAGGACTCACAAGGAAGTTATTTTATTTATAACTCTTATTTATAACTTTCATCACTCTTAGTCCATATTATATCATTCTTGAACATACATGTAATTCAGCTGAAGTTGTGAATCATGGTAGAAATGCCAGCAGAGTCCAGAAGTCTGGGAACCTCTTAGGCTACCTTTGTCACTAGAGAAATGTAGAGATGAACCATGACTTGACACTAGAAGCAGAAAGTACTATGTCTGTCCAGGCTATAGAAATATACTTTAAAAAAATTTTTTTTCAAAGATTATGAAGAAGCCACCTACTGTGTTTTTGTCACTATGACTAGTTCTATTGTCAATAGGGCTAATAAAGAAAGTACAGAACAAATGCAGTATACTCTAAGCAGAATTTTTTGTTTATAAACTTCATTTTTTTTCCTGCTAGTTCAGTCATTTACAATAACAAAAGTGGTTAGTAAATATGAAAGAAAAAAATCTTCTGTTAATTATAATTAAGACAGAACTGTCTTATTGTTTCTGAAAAGATCTAAAATTGGCCACTGTTTAACAAGAAAATCATTTCCCCCAAACTGAGACCTGCTTTACACTCCTGCCCACAGCTACCACAAAATCCATCACTGACAATGACTGCCACTCTCCTTCAGTTCCAGAGAGTGATAGTAGAACCCTTATTTTTATTAGACCTCTACAGTAAAACTCTCTTATTTTTAGAGACACTTCCATTTCCACCAATATAGATTTTCAAAATTTTTTTTACGTGCTTGCATCATACAAGGATGACAAGCCCTAAACAACATGTAAATGTATCAATTTATATTTTGCAAATGCTTGACATTGAATGATCTAAAAGATTTTCTGCTTTCAGGTGCATTACAAATTGGTCTAAGAAAGTTGGTCAGCTGTGGCATTTAGTTCTTCATTAAGCAGTCATTGAGTTTCTTCAGGTTGAAAATCCAAGCTCCTATCTTTCTCACAGCATCTGGTTTGTAGTGGAATCACTCAACAATTTCTTACAGGTACTTTTTTTTTTAATTTATCAGGTTTATTTGTATAATATGAGTCAATTAAATTTGCGTAGAGCAGATCTCCACTATTGGGATTCTCTTCTCTGAGTCTTTCAATTTCCCTGTAGAGTTTTAATACCTGATGATGATTGTTTTTTGTAATTAAGATTTAAGTACCCAATCCCCCAAGACTTGTCATACAGAGAGCTGCCACTCAAGCATTCAACAACCTTTCAGGCACGCCCTCTCTTTGTCACAGCCTTTTCCTAGCATCCGAGAGCTCAGAAGAAAGCCTTTGGCTGAGCAGTGCTGTATTTCATCCCCCATATTTTGCTAATCCACCCCATATTCTTGCTGCATCTTACCTAAAACCATTAAAAGGGTAATGTCTCTTTTAGCAGCTGCCAGCAGTACATCATGGGAATGAATAAGGCTTCCATTTGACTGAGTAAAGTGAAAGACTGCTCTGTCAATAACACATCTTATTCATACTGTAAAAACAAAGAAAAATCTAGTCACCTAAAACCCAGAGTTATAAATACAGATTTGGTTCTTGCATAGGTTCACAATTCATAAAACAAGAAACATGGTTTCAAAGTCAGAATGTTTACCTTTGGGAGATTTTTTTTCCCCCTATTGTTTCAGTCAAGACATGACGAGAGGCAGGGCAGACTCACTCAAGAGCAGCAATATGCAAAGGGAACTAGAGGTCACTGAATCTGTATGAAATCCCGATCATCATGCCAATCATGTTTTTGTACCACATAATTTTGCTTGTGTTATGTCAAACAACAGTTAAATGCTAACATAAGATGCACAGAAATGCACCTCAGTTGAAGCACTTTTTTAGCCACAAGGATAAGAGAGGTCATAAGCATCCAGGAATAGGTTTCATCCTTCCTTCCCTGAGGTCCCCAGTTGTGCCAGGCTATCAGTGTGGCACATCAAGAGTTTATCACTAAGCAAAATAGAGGACACTGAGGATCTGGTATGTATTCTGTATACATCTTGGGAGGTTTTACTTCCAATTAGCCATAGCAAAGCCCTGCAGACTAAATACCCACTAGTGCTTGGATCAAGTTAATCACACTAATCTTTAGTGTGCAATTCTTGGTTTACTTTTATCCTAAAGGAAGGCAATCATGTAATGTGTTACTGTATTGTGGATTGAACCAAACCCATAAGTATAATATTCTCTTCAGAAATGCACCTTCATCAAAAGTGAAAAGCTGATGAAGGCGCATTCATAATTTTCAAAAGGCTAAAGAGCACAAATAACAAGGGGGGAAAAAGTGCTATATTTTCAAGTCTCTTAAATTTGTATCCCCACAGACACTGTGACTGTGCCTTCAGTATCAGTCTCTTAAAATTCCCAAATAGAGTATTAATAAATCATTTAAAAGTAGCTAGATTGATTTAATATATCCCTTACTGTTTTATTTTTAATTTACCATGCCACTAATCTATCAATCTAATCCTGCTCTCATAATTATTTGTTGACTTTAGTAGAGAGAATTAATTCTTTACATCTTTCAGGCTGTTTAAATGATAATATATTTCAAATTTAAAATTACCATCAGGGTAGCAGGGCTCCAGGGGAATGCTTGAAAACACCTCCTTTTGTTTGATAGAACCTTTAGACATATCACATGCTACTCATAATGAGTTGCCTTTATCCAGATTAGATTTAGAAAAACACTTTTTTTTTTGTCACAGATTTTGCAAACAGAGGGTATCTAATTAGAAACAAGTTATATATTCAGCACTTAGTGTCAGTGCTTTAGTAGCAATGTGATAAAAAACCTAAGAATAACCCAGGGGAGATCCAGAGAATCTGTGCCAACAGTGTTCATGGCTTCACAAAGCATTCAGTCACAAACTGTCAAAAAGAAAAAAAAATGTATATAAGTTTGGGTATAATGTACTTTGTTGAAAATATGATAAATAACATAGCGTATTATTTATCTTAATTGTCATTCCTTTCGATGGAGTGTGTCATTGATCTTCTTTTCCTCCCAATGTGTGTAACTTGTCTTTGTTAATTCACTGTGTATTAGTTGTTAGCTTAGTCCTAAGTTTAGAACTGAGCTATTGTAAAGGCTGTTTACACATTCATTTAATATAATGTACAAAGCAGACAAATCAGAACTGCAGATCCTTACCTTTAAATTGATGTGGTGCTCCTTCAGCTATCTGCACCATGTCCTTCAGGAAACTATCCAAATCAAAATGATTTGTTTCAGACAGCCTTTATTTTATATAGGCCTGTCCACTGAAGCAGCAAGAAGGGAATTTTTCTCACCTAACTTTCAACGACCAAACTACCTTCTCCTAAACAGCCTAGAGAGATTTGGAGGGTCTTTTTTCATTGTTTCTATTATGAATGCCTATTGTAGCAAATACATGAACTGCACCCATTACTCTACATACAGTTACATGAAAAGCATTTGTAGGAACAAGACCTCTCATTCTCATGCCAAAATGGAGATTTCTAAATTTAAGTTAAATGAAAACTAGCCAAAAATCTGTCTCTGAAGTACAGCTGCAGCAGTAAGGCTTTGAGTCAGAGACAATATCAGAGCAGACTAGATGTATTCTAAATGTAATTCCATGTCAATACAATTAAAAATCATTTGGCTATTTATTAAAAAGGAGAAACAGGAGAAAGTAGGTTTTATTTACCATGCAATGTATATTTTATTAAGGTTTTAATATTTTGGTTTTAGATTTATTCTTCTTGAAGAATTAAATTCATATACATGATTATTTGAAAAGATCACTTCTAATCAGAAAATATGAAAGCAATCATGGATATGTAAAAATATGAAGAAAATTAAGAAAAATAATTTTGTTGATGAATTTATGGCACTGTATTTTCTATTCACTCGATTAAAACTTTATGACTCAATGTGGCCATCACTTTCATTCATAATTTTTAAAAGCAAAATGTAACATACATATTTAGCATACATGACCCAAATTGTATATGCTTTTTATTTCTGCATAAGTAATGTATAAATACATTACATTACTATTAATATAGTATGGAAGTACTATATTCAAGATATCTACCTGAAGAAAAGGAAAACAAAAATTTCTTAATACATCAACCAAGATAAATTGTGCTTATTTCACTGTTCAAATTAATCATAATTGCATATTTCTTAAAAAAAAAAAAAAAAAACAACAAAAAAGAACCCAGAAAATAAACATTTATTAGGTTTTTTAATTGAACATTTCAAATAATTTAGCAGTTTATGCTATAGATTAAAAGTTTCAAGTGCTTGATCCTGTGTAAAAATGTCTATATTCCCTGTTATGCATTTGAAAATGAATGTAACACTAAACTTACTTCACATCACCTGCCTGCACATTTCAGGTGACAGGATGGCAAAAAGCGAATGGTGAAATACAAAACATATTCATAGACTTCCAAAAGGTCCAAATAAGAGTCTGTAGTGCAAAAATGAAAATTCTTTTTTTGAAAACCACTGTTTAGTGTAGAATATAGGTCTTTTATTGTACAGATTGTATGGTTCTGGTTTGTTGGTTGTTTTTTTTTCCCCTACAGATGGTCTTTATGAAAATATAGTAAGACTCTAAATATACGATGCATAAAGTTAACACTCAGTTCCTACAGCTTCATTTCCAATCTTCTGTAGCTTCATTGAAGAGTAAAAAAGTAATGAAACAGGAAAGCCTCTTAAATTAAAAGCATTGCTGTTTTGTAGCTTAACATAGCTTTTCACCTCAGTGTAATTCCACCATGTGAAACATAACAAAGAGCTATAACTAAAAATTCCAATGTCATATAACTTAGTGTTATGAGAAAATATTTGAGTTTTCTCTTAGGCAATACAGAACTAATTTGTGCAATGAAAGTCTTGCTAAATTGTACTGAAGTATGTGAAAGGCTAAAACTGCACAATACATAAAAGCATGCCAAGAAATTTAATTTACCAAACACTTACTATAAATTAAAATAAATGTTAGAAGTGCTTAGGCACTACAATCTGCAGGTGAAGCATTCTGACAGAGCTACTCATCTAAGAGGCAGAATGAAACCTACCAGGATATTTTAAAGATTAAGAAAGATTCAAAAAGCTGTTCTAGGACTTTAACAGGAAAAAAAATTGTATATGTTTAATGTTTTTTACCAGGAAAGTCTTACGGCTGTTGGTTATTGAATCTACATATTCCCCAAATTTTATTATACCTCAAATCTAAATTTTGCACAGCTACGACAAAACAAACAAGCAAAGTCTCCAAACAACAAAAACAAACAAACAAGAAAAACACACAAAACCCAAAGAAACAAACAAAAAGGCATGGTGAAATAAATGCTGGTTAAGTAAATATTTTAATTAACTCTTAAAATATTTGGGTTTCATTTTCTGCCAAGAGCTGAGGAAGGAGAAATGAGGGGTTGGACATGAGCTGGTTTATTCCTCAGAGCACTACAAGTTGTAACATTTGTTCTCTTTAGACATAGTTTTTCTTTTGAGTACTGTAAAAGTGAGATACTAGACTATATAGATTTTTAGTGTCAGTTAGAATGTCCATCCACATTGCTTTACATTTCTACCACATTTTGGATTTTATCAAGGGAAGCAAGGTTTTGTATCACCAAATGTTTTTGGAGTAGAAGATGTAGAACTTTGGAAAAACTTTGGGTACACAAGACTTTCTTTATGAAAGTTTTAAAAAAGCTTTGGGTACTCAAAATCTTTTTTAGCAGAAAAGTAAATATAATTTAAGAATGACTTTTCTAAGCTGAAATCAGAAAAAGTGGTGAAAGTAGATGAAGTTCAGGGATAAATTAGAAAGGGAAGAGTGAGAAACCAGATTAAATATTAGCAGCCTTGATGGAATTTCTTCAAATATTTCTTTCCACCATAAACTATTGGGGCATCTGTCTCAGGTTAGGCATTTATTTATTTTGATCTCTCTTGCGAATGAATGACAGTACAATGACCTATGTTAGGAAGAGGTGAAAGTACATCTGATTATACATAACTAATTTTTAGACTGGAAATGGAAATATTTCTTGTAAATATGCATCTTATTTGCTATTCTCAATTCTTTCCTTGTCATAAACATTAAAAAGTCACTGAGCAGCAAAGAAACAATTTCTCTACACTACTTAAGCCTTAATAGAAATTTTTATATATTCTGTATTCGGAAAGTAAAGAATTCTCCAAATCAAGTAAAAATAATGCTTTCCTTCTACCAGGATAGTCTTCGCTCCTACTATAAAATAACTAATGAAGAAAAAAATTTAGGAAAATGATATAAAAGTTTTTACTTTACAGAAATCAACCTGAAAGCTTGAAGAGTTCTTGGTTACTGGTTCCTGGAGAATGAGTACAGCTCCTTTTTCATAAAGAAGTTGCCTGAGAGAGTTTTTTACAGAGATGTATTTTGTATACTGAAATTTAAAGCTCTATTAAAACAGAAGGAACTTTCAGATTTGCTAGGGCTTTACAAATGAGGCACTATGTCTCCGCAAGTAGCAGGCCCCTGGCCAAGATCAGAATATAGAGGTTCCACTGCTGAAGTTTACTCCTCTCAGCCTTATAAATCATTACAAGTCAGATATAAATTTTTCCATCTGTAAATAGATGCTAGAGATTCTGACCTCATCTAAGTACATGGAAGTGTCTAGTAGCAATAATTATTCTTTCTTGTCATACTAGTGAAAAAAACTATATATGCCATATTTTCATTCTAGGAAATTAGTCGTTTTGATGTCCCTGAAAACAGAGGTGTGTAAGATAACTTACTTTCTACAATAATAACAAAAACAAACAAACAAACAAACAAACAAAAAAAACAACCAAAAAACAAACAAACAAACAAAAAAAAACCCACCACAAATTATTTCCTTTCGTAGGCAGATTGTCCAAGCTATCAAAGAACAGACCTAGTTTGATAAAATAAGCACTGTGCTCAAAAAACTCAATTCTGGTTAAGAATAAATATTCTCTTTTCAAAAAAACCTCTCTGGCATAACTAATTACTGATTCTTATGAACTGGAAACAGACAAATAAATACATGAATAAGGAGGGGGACAGTAAAAAAAGAAAATCTGGACTCTTCATTTCTCCACCATACACACTGAAACTGTTTGAAGCAGATAAGTAAATTCATTTTCAGGATATTTCAGATTCAACCTTAAAATTTCAAAAGCTTAAAACTCTTAGAAACTCTTAGGAATAATGTAGCTGGTAGGAATCTCATGAAAATGTTGGGGGGAAAAAGCATAAAAAAATACTTCTGTTCTCATAGAGGTCTTCCCCAGTTCTTTCTCCCTTCAAAACGTGTAGATATAACTTCAGTAGCACTCACAGGAGATGGCAGCAAATTGTTTGCCTTTGAGACTTGTGATGTAAGTACTTCTAAGCCACCAAAGCAGAAGTGAAGAAATATAAACAACCAATTTCCCTCCCTCCTTTACCTGTGAGTCAGTTTAGTGAATACTTTGAGGAGAAAAGGTACTCAAGCATGATGGCAAGCGATTCAGACATTCCTAAACACTGGAGACTTACATCTAATTTCCAAAGTTTGTCACTCAGAAACCTTAATTACAATGTTAGGAAATTAGCACTTTGCATACTGTAACATAATTCCCCATAGTACGGTGAAAATATATCCTGACATTGATCTGGTCTGCGCATGTAATGATGGCAGAATATGTTATTAAATAAGAAGTGAATATTTAATTGTTTACACAGTGAATATCACATTTTAGATGCCACTACAATATAAATATTTACGATAAAATGGTAGTTAGAGAAGCAGTAGCTTAAAAACGATCAATCTTTTTAAAAACAGGATGGCATATTTCAGTAGTTTAGTAGATCTATATAGCTGTAATGTGCTATAATACATTTTGTTTGTCAAGAAAACATCACATGGATTATAAAAATGAAATTTATTTCTAAAATTAATATAGATACGATCAAATGTAGAACTCAATACATTTTATCTAAATGAAGCATTCTGTCATTAGTATATAAAGCTAAATTATCTTTTCACAGTTCTGCAGGTCTTCCTAATATATTCCTAGCTCTGTGCAAGCAGATTGAACTTAAAACTATTTTAAGATGCAAGGTAGACACAATCTTCTAAGAACCTCTAAAGAAAATAACAAACTGAAATCATGCATTAATAATGCTATTCCCACAATTCAAAGCACATCTGCAAAATGGTGGTACTATTTAACACTTCATACAGTTTAAAATTCTGTGCCTTTTTCCTTTTGGTCTTTTGTCCACTTTCCTGGGAAAGGTAATAAAAAACAACAGAGGCAAGACTACAAAAAATATATAATGAACTTGCTCACTGCAGTAATTATGGGGAAGTGACCAAATAAATGTATAGGGTAATGAAACCAAAAGCTATGGGGAAATGATGAAAGACCTTAAAAGCTTTGACATAGTGCAACAAGGGTGGGGAGTCAAAGATCTTAATGCTAAAAACACACACTTCTGAACTATAGCAACACTTCCATACTGCTGCAATTCATTTTCCTCATATTGTTTCACTTTTCATAGGAGAAATTACTTATAGCCTTTTTTTATGTTGTGTAAGGTATCACATTAAATTACATGTTTGTGAGTTCAATTCTAAAAGATACCTATGGTTTAATGCTGCCTGGAAAAGACTGGCAGACATGTAAGTGGCAAATATGTGGGAGTAAAGAGGAGCACTACACACACATGCACACAAAAGTGTATTTGAAGTACAAGCAACATTCAGTTTTTGATTCAAAACAGTTCTGTTAAGATTGCAGGTGGCAAAAAAAGGGATTGTATGGCTGGGCAAACACTTCATTATTAATTTTATTTGCTCTGTTTTGTAGTCTTGACTTGAAATAAGAATAGAGTTCTCAAAAAAAAAAAGAAAGAGCAATGGATGAAAGTTTCAAGGATGTAATTGATTCTTAAATTTTCATATAGCCATCTTTTGCCTTATACATGCCATCTGAGAATAAATATCCTTTCTAATTTTTTAGTATTATTCTTATTATTACTGGTATTATTATATATTATAATGTTACTAATAATAGAAAGAATAATAATATATTTTAGAGGTGCTTTAATGGAATTGCATTTTATACTTTTTGGAATGCAGGAAACAAAAGCTTTCCTTAGAAATATATTTTGCAAACCATCAATATTGGAAAATTCCAGATTAACCTGCAAAGAATTCCAGGTCCTTTTCTCAGTTCCCTTTTTTGTTGCATTTTTATTGATGAGATAAAAAATACCTACTTTTTCCCTTGTTTCTTTAAAAGTGACCATCTAGGTATATTCAGAGATAAATTATATTAGATTGTATATATATATTCTTTAAATAAGTAATAAACAGGTGTGTATTGACATTATACAAGAACAAATAGTGGATTCTGTCCCTGGCATGGCGTAATCCTGGATGTACATGTAGACTGTGAAGCAAGGTGCTGGAGTCTTTCACTGTAGAAAATGAATCTAGGGTTTTTGGTTTGTCATAGGCTCAATTTGAGTCATCACGTTGTTCTGGATGTCAAAAGGGACATCTTTATCCTGTGGTGCACCAAGAACAGCAGATACTATACAAAAGAAATAATTCTCCCACAATAATGAACACTGCTTGGCCTCCCCTTGAGTTCTGAGTGCAGGATTGGGATTAACAATGTAAGAAATATATAAAATATGGTAATGTGTCCAGAAGAGGGCAAAAAAGATAGTGAAAGGACTAGAAGATATGGCTTAGGAGGAGCTGCTGAGAAGACTAGGCTTGTTCAGCTTAGAGAAGAGACTGAGGGGTGATCTCATTGCTGTTACAACATCCTTATGAGGGAGAGAGGGCAGGAAGGTGATGATCTCTGCTCTCTGGTGTCTGGTGATAAGACACAGGTGGCTGTTTAAGATTATGTCAAAGGAAGTTCAGGTTGCATAGTAGGAAAAATCACCACTGAGAGGATGGCCAAACACTGGAACAAGTTCCCTGGGGAACTGGTCATGGCCCCAAGTCTGTTGATGTTCAAAAGACATTTGGAAAACTCTCATGTGATTGAACTTGTAAATTGCCATGTGTGAAGTCAGGAGTTGGACTCAACCCTTGTAGGCAGCTTCCAACTCAGGCTATTCTAAGATCTGGTGAATTGCTACTAGAAAAATATTACAGGAAATTGATCTTATAAGTTTGTTGGTTTTATATTGCAATTGTTCCAGCTACAATTATTACAGTTAAAGCACATGAAAAATTGTGAAGTAACATTGAATAAAAATAGGGTGGTTTATTAAACAATTTTTCTTCTTTTTAATTTTTTTTTTTTAAATTCAAAATAAGCCATTTCTCTACTATACTTGTAAATACACATGACAATTGTTTATTGTATAAACTCAGTTGTTTTTCTATAGGTAGGAGTATAAATTTCAATCTAAAGTAATTCCTAGCTGTAGAGTTATGCTTGGATTATTTCTGAATATTGTCAAGTTTCACAATGAACATTGTGATATTTGACTTAAATAATAAATTACCAAGGTGTAATATTGTTGCCTCTTGGTATAAACTTTTGTTCAATGTCTGGGATATTCTAGATAGCAGCCAAACAATGCTCTATACTTTCTAACTTGAACATTGCATACCACCTGCCTTCGATATAATTATTCCACATAATTCTACATAATTGTTTCTGTCAAGAATAAATGAAGCCTTAAAAGAAGAACACAATCATTACAAGCAACAGAGCCTGAGTTATACACTACAGAGCTCCTTTTGCTCTCCTTATATATGAAGTCGCTAATAGTAGATTGGGAAGGTGACAGAAGTTGTAAATTATTACACAGGAAAATACCTACATGGATAAACTACTCAGTGCAATTTGAATTTTTTTCTGTTACTATTTACTGAATGGCGTTTCTTTCCATTTAATTTGTTCAGCATGAGTGGAAGCAAACTGCAGAGGCTAAGCAGAGGCTAAGCCAGGAAGAGATCCAGAAGTCAAGTAACATGATTTTTAAGCAAATACTACTGTTTATTTAAGGAAAAAATTTGGGGCTTTTTTTTTTTCAATCATACTTATCTGACTTGGACATATCGGTGCCCTTTCCTCACTTTCAAGAAATAAAGGAGCATTTTATTCATTAAAAATAAAGGAAACAACACTGTTTAAAGACCCAAAGGCATAATCTCAGACCTTCATGTTTTCTACAATATATAACATATAATTGGGATTCCAAAGTAGAGGTAATACTTCACAACTGTTATTATGGACCCACCAGATGGAGATCATCTTTTTATATATGAATGGATGATGACATATGTCAAAATGTCCTCATCTCCCTGGAGTCTTCCTGGTTTTTACTGAGGAGATGGTTGCTTTAATAAGGCTTGTAACCCCTTTTTCAGGGTAACAGCCCCATTATAGTCATCATTCACTGCTGGCAAGGTGTAGGCTAAATTGCACTTTTTAAAAAATTTTTCTTTTAAATTTGTGTATCTCATTCCTATTTTCTTTGGGGGTGTTTTGAATAGTTTTGACAAGGCTACAGTCACATGTAATTATTCACTACATTGAAAAGGCAGCTCCATGAAAAGCAATCTTCCTTTAATATTGAAGAACTATTTTTTTCTGTTGTGTGTCTAATATCTGAAATGGTAAATCAGAATTTCTAATTGCTATTATCAGCTTTATTGTCAATATATGAACAGTAAATTTGCCAAATTTTATCGTGTAGTTTTAAAGTTGTAGAATTTTTAAGAGGAAAAAATTCCAGAAGAATAATAAAATTGCCACATGTTGGTACTCATGTACTTCTAAAATATTGCTATGTTAGAGAAACCTGAAGTTTGGTGGGTTTTTTTCATGATGGAAAGAAGTCTGAATGGCCATTGTGAGAGTGGAAATCAACTATTATAACTAAAATGACCAGCTTTGTTTGCACCATCCTTTCTTCCATAAAAATACTTGTATGTAAATTGAATTTAAATGGTTGAAAAGTATTACCTATGCGTTCAGTTAGAATATCTCCTTAATGTTCTGTTCTGTTCATTCACCGCAAAAATTTACACAGTTTTATACCACAATTTCATATATGTCTTCAAAATGCAATTTCATCTTTCTGTGAGAAGAGATCATGATTTTTCATAGTATGTATTACCTACGCAGTCTGTAATCTTTTGCATTAGCAAAGCAAAATACTATAATATGTATATTTTTAAGGAACTGAATTATTAATTTTGTGTTAAGTTAATAAATTGTCTTAAGATTTTTTTTACCATTTAAAATGAGAAGCAGCAGGACTTAATGATAGTCCTTCTCATTTTTAAAGACAAAATAATACCATTTTTTCTTAAATATGATTACCTAATTAATGCCAGAGGAAAAAAGTCTATAATTTAGCATTACAGTGGTAATGTTTTTAGAGGAAGAAATCCTGCATTCTGTCATGTTTATTAAACATAATCCCATAGTAGTTGCAATTTTCTCAGAAACATGAGACTTAATTGTATTAAGAAGAAATAGAATTGGGGAATGGCTTGGGTTGGAAGGGAACTTAAAGATCATCTTGTTCCATCCCCTCTGCTGTGGGCAAGGAAAACTTCCACTAGATCAGACTCCTCAGAATCCATCCAGCCTAGCCTTGAACACTTCCAGGGATGGGGCATCCAGAGCTTCCCCAGGCAACCTGTTAAGGTGTCTCATGATCTTCATAGTTACGAATTTCTTCCTGATATCTATTCAAAAACTGCCTTTTTTTTCATTTTAGAGCCATTAACCTTTGTCTTATCACTACATGCCCTTGTCAATAGTCTCTCTCTGTCTTTCTTGTAGGCCCCTTTTCAGTACTGGAAGGCTTCAATGAGGGTGTCCTTGGAGCCTTCTCTTCTCCAAGTTGAACAACCCCAGCTCTCACAGTCTGCCTTCATTGGAGAGGTGTTCCATATCTCTAGTCATATTTTTGGCTGTCTTCTGAATTAACTCCAAGAGCATCTTCTCACAGAAGATGTGAAATACCACAGGTACCTTGTTTGTATTATTATTAGGACTGGAGACTTATTGCTACTAAAAATGTCAATTCTTTTGAAGCATTTTTTTAAAAATCCAGAATCTAATTCACAATGTCTTTACTAAGGTGTTTTATGGTAGAGCATACCACTGGAAATGTGATGAGTCTTCATGTAAAAATGCTGATTTGAATTAGATTTAGAATATATGTCATCCTCAATTAGCCTTGCCTTCATCAAAATGATCTCACAAACATGGAGAATGAATCTTTATTTCCTCCTTTGCACATGGGAGGTCATTTGTCAGATTTAATATACTTCCACCTGTGTCTTCCTACATGTTTGGGTTCAATATGGATGGCTATGGACTGTGAGAAAAAAAAATCATATCTGTAAGAACCTTAAATTTACTTTTATTAAATGTCAATTATGTTATATATAACTATTCTGTAAATTATCACAAAACTGATAGATCAATGACACATTGTGTTGTAATTAAAAATGCAAAAATTTCAAACATTTTCAAGAACTATTTCTGCATCATAAGTTGCTGCTGGTACTTAGAATCTGGCAAGATATAATTTTTTTTTTAATTAGCTATTATGTATTTTCTTTAAGCATTAGATTGATGGGTTTTATTCTGTTGTTGAAGTTGAACATCCCAGGAATTAGCTTTTACTTAAATAGATGTGTATGTTAAAAATCATTTGACATCATGCACTTCCACGGTATATTGAGGCATGAGTGAAAAAAATAACGATTAAATAAAAACACTTTTAAAAGTGGAACACCTATGTAACTACCATTAACACTGAGTAAGTTATCTCCTTTAAAGATTTTGGTTAAAACAAGAACTTTTAAAAGAAAATTGCCTAAAGGAAAAATTAGAAGAAGAAAAAACCAATAACAGGGAGGGGATAAATAAACAAACAAATACACCCCCCCCCCCCCCATAAACTCAACCAACAAGTGAGATCCAAACTCAAAGCATGTGGAAGAACACCCTGTGGATACGTGAAAATAGAGGAATTGTATACCTAGCTTGTGGACCAGGTTTATGCTTTGGCTGATCCGGAAGAAGTGGAGAGACATTGAATGACATATGCTAAAAATAGGAAAATAGTAGATCTAAAGGAATATCAGGATGGAAAAAATAATTTCTATATGTCAGGAATTTTCAGACTTCTTCATTTTTAACAGGAATTCTCAAAATAAAAAAATGTTCTTATTCATATTAGTATTTGGTAGTATTTTCTCTCCATTCTCTTCATGCCTGATTGAGGAAACATCAGACCATTGGGATTTCCTGTTTTATGAATGTGTTTACATACAATAACTGGATCTCAGGGAAGCCAAAATGCATGAACAATGTGAATTAAATGCTAAATGTATCTGGCCCAAAAATTTTGGTTCACTTTCTGTTATTCCTAGATTCTGTTATTCATAGATTGAATGAATGTTCAAAATCTGATATTAAGAAGGAAAATACAGATATAAAATCACATTCAAATTTTGTAGGAAAGATACAAAATAGATTTATAAAACTGGTTATTTTAGGCCTTCTGCCTGATACAGTAAACAGTCACGTGTACAAGTTTTAGACAATAGTTAAGATATTCTATTTCCCATTAATAGGTGTTTTTAAGATTTTACATTTATCCATGCTGAAATACTTATACACCCTGTAGTATCAGAAAAGCAGTGTTATTCCTACATATAGTTGTAGAATTAATTGTTAGTGTATATGTGAATATTTTGCTAAATAGTTGTGTTTAGATTCATTAGTTTAGATATTTTTGTGCTTAAATTTATTAGTTTAGGTAGATATGTTTTCATCAGATAGGCAAATACTGTTTGTAATGACAGTTCCTTGTGAATGTAATTATTTTTAGGTATAATAATGATGGTTTCCTATATTGATAAGCAGATGATGGAAAGCCTAACAGAGTACAAATACATATAAAATAAAGTTTCAAATAAATTGAATATAAAATAAATAAAATATAATTTCAAAAATATAATTTAAAATTTTAAATTATATTTTATTATTTATAATAATATACAATATTAATAATTTAACAGTGTATATATATTTATAATTTATAATTTTAATAATTTATATATTATATTTTTTAATTTATAATTTCAAAAATTCTTCCCCAAATTATTTTTAAAATCTCAGAACTTTTTATACGTAGTCCAAAATCTAAACTGAATATTCACTCCACTATGTTTTTCTTTTTTAGTTAGGTTTGTATACCAGCATGGGAAAATAAAGAAGAAATAAAAATAGAAATATGAGAAACAGTAAGATTTAAACTAAACCCATTAGTTTGTAATTTACTTATAATGTTTTAAATTTACTTATAATGATAATAATGTTATGTTACATTATATTAATAATGAATATATATTGTTTAAAAAAGCGAAAATCACAAAAAATTGCTTTTTAAAAGCTTTTCATAACAATTTTTTAATTGGTGGAAAATTAAATTGAAAAAATTCTGGAAACACAGCAATTACATGGACATAAATTGGAATGGAATATTTCGATTTTAAGTAAGTATGGATTCTGGGTTATGAGCATGTAACCACCTACTTTTATCAACTGCACAAGTAGTCTAATGAGGGAGTTTCAATTGCTTCATCTCTGCCTAAACAACAGCTGGAATACTTTATTGTGAGCTCACATCTTTATTATCACTAAGAGGTGTACTAGAAAGAGCCTTGGATTCCAGTGATTGTGATAAAGTTTGATAAACAGCACATCTTATTTAATGTATAACTTTTACTAGGTAAGATCAAATCTCTGCTCTTAAAATTACACCATTGAATTAACCTTTGCCATTTCTAAACATAATCACAAAACAGCCTTAAAAATCACATGTCCAGTCCTCAGCTTGTGGAAATCAGCAAAGTCCCATTGAAATGTTGGTTTTGTAGGTCATCTTGTCTGATGTATAGAAACTGGACATGACAAAATGAACTCATGCCTCAGGTGACTTCTATATTACTATGACCTGTCAAAAACAATTGCCTAAATTATAAGGCTGTGTTCAACAATAATGTTTCTGTAGGCACAGCAACTTTCTTTGCTCTCCTGCTAGCACTGCAGGAAAGTTGTCTTCAGGAGTACTTCAAAAGGCATAAATGCCTGAGTGCTCTGCATTATTTTGTTCTAGTCTTTTAATGCATATTTAGGAACTTGTATTTGAGTTTGTGAATAATTGCACTTTAATTGCCATATATTAATAAATCCCACATTTAAACTGCTGAATTGCAAGCTCAGCACTCTGAAGAATCACAAAGTCATGGAATAGTTGGGGCTGTAAGGAACGTCTGGAGATCTAGTCCAATCCCCTGATAAAATGGGCATCACCCAGAGCAGGCTGCACCAAATTGTGCGCAGGCAGGTTTTGAATATCCCCAGAGAAGGAGACTCCACAGACTCTCTGGGCATCCTGTTGAGTGTTTATTTATAATCAGATGGAACTTCCTGGGTTTTAGTTTGTGCTCATTACCCATTATCCCATCAGTGAGCACCACTGAAAATTCTAACCCCATCCTCTTAATGTATCCCCCTAAGATATTTGTATGCATTTATTTGATCCCTTCTCAGTCTTCGCCAGATGAAATTGGTCCAGCCACCTCAGTCTTTCCTCATAAGAGAGATGGTTTGGTCCCTTAACTCTCTCTGTAGCCCTCCACTGAACCCTTTAAAGTAGTTCCTTGTCCTTCCTGAACTTTGGAGCCCAGAACTGGACAAAGCACTCCTGACATGGCCTAACCAGAGCAGAGTAGAGGGGGAAGACAGCCACAGTACTAAGATAATTAATCTCAATCAAATTAATTAAAATAATCATGTGGACAAAGATAAGCAAGATTTAGTGACCATTCTTGACACTGTCTCTCTTAGTTAAGCAAAATTCCTGAAGATTATTGATGATACTGAAGCTCCTCAGGGCTGACACAGTCACTGTTGTGTAAGAAAATTGTGTACTCTAAATTGGACAACATGATCTTGTGTACTGAATTTCCAGGCCTCTTCTGGAACACAAAGCATTTCATCAGAGAACACAAGAAATCTTAATAACATCATGCAGAGCTCATCTTTACTTCTGCACTGGATAATTTTTCCCTCCATTTTTGGTGAATTTTCTCATTCACCAAATTCACAGGACTTTTAATCAGTAGAAGATCTGCAGGGGATATTTCCTACCTTGTAGATGTAATTTGTGGAATGTGATAGTGACTAATCTTCTATGACCACTGCACTGTCTGGTATTACATTATACTTTGTTAGATGGAGTACATATCAGGGAAGAAGTTGGGATTAATTAATATTGGAGAATAACTTGACTGCATCAGATTCTCCAGTAATTTTAGTTAAATTTTCCTCTTGTCCCCATAGCAGAGCCAGGATATCATTAGCTCCTGAACAGTCCACACTATGAGGAAATAAAGTGAATGAGCTGTCAAACTGTAATCACTATTCAAAGAAAAAAATAATACCTTTTAGAAATGCATTAATCCAAATTAAAGTAGAAAACAGTTTACCAAAGCTTTTGATTGAATAAATATTTTCCTATTTATTTAAAATTTAATAAATATGCTTTTATCATAAGCTATGATACATTTTCCTTACTTTCTGAAATTGATTACATACTGCAAATTTTCAGCTTTCACAGCATCTATTAAATAAAAGCCTCCACCCAGACATTTTACTGTGGCTTTATCTCTTTACATTTTTACCTGTTACTCAATATAATTTCATCAGGTCTGTAATGATAAGGTTGGAAAAATAACCTTTATGATACCAGATGGATTCTAATTCTCAAAATTCTCTGGTGATAGCACATTCTTATTGACATTTATACTGACTCCATTTATGACAGACTGAAGGTGATGAACAGGCCCATGCAAGAGGTCACCTTGTGTCAAAGCTGGTATACAGTCTGTCAAACACAGTGAATGTAAGGCTGCTAATGAGGAATTAACTAGATAGACTGTGGCCATTTTACTGTTTTCATGCAATCCAAACCTGTTAAACAATGCTAATCAGGTGTTTATTAAGTGAAACCATTATGCCAAACTTGCTGCGGATCCTACCACATGTCAAAGAGGTTGTAAAGTATTATTCATCAGATTTAAAGCTGATTAATGAGTCATTTAATAGTGAACCTTTCTTTTCTTAGCCTCTAGCTAAGCATATGTACCAAGGTTAAACTAGCACATACATGGTTTTGAAAGTAAAGTTTCTGTCAAGGGGAAAGAAAATCCTCAACTGCTCCAAGAAAATTCTAACAGCTGTAAAGCTTTCTGGATGATGAAGCTTATTTTCTTTTATTTTTAGATAAGAATTCAGCAAAAGAGTGGCATAATAAAAAAAATTGAACATGACAACTAGAAGACTACATACATTTTCAGATAGAGAAATAAAATTTATAAATTCTAAACATAAAAATTGTCAGCCTTCAAGCTCACATCCATTTTATTATCTTTCCTAAACTTGTTATTTACACAGTATTGCAACAAAATTGATGCTGTAGAACCATCTTGACTGCAGTGAAATCAAAAAATTGGTGAAATATTCAGCAGAACTGAGACAGCTATCAAAAAACTGCTGCATCCATATCAGGGGGTAATAAGGGTATCGGTATTGAGGTAGCAGTAAATGCTAATGGCATAATGAAAAGTGAAATCCTGAAGAGAGAACTAAAATTCATGCTAAGAGAATGCGAGTCAGGTTCAGATAATCTGGAGATGATAACCAACATTTCTTCAGTAAATAAGCACTAAATCAACAGGCACTGATACCATTTTAAACTTCTTTTAACAGTAAGAAAAGACATTGCAGAGAACCTAGCTCTAAAATCTCGTATTCATATTTAGTCAGGTATTAGTTTTACCTAAATTAGAAGGCTGAATAAATGCAGAACTGTAATTAATAGTCTTACTTACAAAAATGAAAAATAGAGACCCTTGTAGGACTACCATCGGCTGGGCATAACAGCAAAACATTTAAAGGTGAACATGTCTCCGAACCATGACAAAAAGTGACGGCTTTTAGATATAACCAGATAATTAACTATCCATAAAAGGAAATTTAATAGCTCCTTATGAAGAACAGAAAACAGAAGTGGTTACTAAGAATTAAACATTTCAGAGAGTAAGATATAAAAGGATAAGAAGAATTTCTAAAAGAAAAGCTGAATTAAACCATCAGAAAAAAACAAACAAACATTGCAAAATAAAACACAAGAAATCAGAAAATGTGGTCACTTTGCAGAGAACATGAGTTAGAGCTTAAAGTTAGTTTTTCTGCAAAGACAAATGCATTACCTCATCTTAGAGAAGTGGCAGTGATGTGCAGTGTGGAGGTAAAGGATTAACTGATAATGTTGATGGAGGGTGTGTAGCTGTGCCAAATCTACCTGGACGCAATCCAGCACACTAAATTTCCCCATGAGGCTTTGTTGCACTTTCAAACCAGAAATACTACAGGAGTCAGCAAGGTATTTGAAATGACAATGAAACAGAACATCCTTCCTGTGATGAGATAGAGTGAGCTTTTAAAATACCAGGCTGCAGACAGGCTGACACGTACTCCAACACACATTTCGTTGCAATATAAACGGAGCTTCCTAATAAAATGTGCCAACATTATAAAGCAGAGAAATGTTGCCTATGTAGGATCAGATTATCATATGGCAGGAAATAATAACAGATCAGATTGGAGTAATAGAAATGGAATGGAAGAGTTCAAAGTACTTAGAGACTAATAGCAAGAATGACTTCCATAAGCAGTAAGTTCTTCAACTCATAAAGCTCACCTACATCACAAAATACATGATGTATGGCTTGGCATAAAATACTTAGGTTTTCTCAAAAAGACATGAGAGTCTGCACAATGAAGAGCTAAGATATTTTCATTTTGCTCCAGAGCCTGTTCTCTGGAGCTGTTATAGAATAAGATCACTGAGTTTAGTTCATCGCATGTTATACATGCTTCTCCTCTCTGTCACATCGACACATCAAGCACTCCATGCACCTTCATATCAGTTCTTGAGGCATGTGGCATGTGTTCAATATTCTCCCTTGAAAGCATTAATCTTGTTGACAATCACATAACCATAATACCCTGGTGTCTTGGGATGAAAAAATGCACACCATCACCCCACTCTCAAACAAGGAAATAATAAAAACATACATTGGGTTAAAGAGATTTCAGTGTAGGCATGCAAAATCCACTAAAGAATAGATTAGCCCTGAACCCTTAAAGACTTATTTCTTGAAGGAGATATTTTTAATGCTGTATGTACAGCCACTGAGATCTAAGTGCATTATATAAACTCAGAATGCACCAAAGAAAAATTTCCAAAGAAGATGGAGAAAAATTTATTAATAGATCATACAAGTGAGTATTCTTCTGGAATACTTGCTTAGTTGACTTTCTTTGGAAACAATGTAGTTGAATTATTATTGTTCTAGCTAAAACCTACTACAAGAAAATACTGCAGGAAAAAAAAGTATGTTAATTTCTCATATGGAGGAAAATGGAAATGGACACAAAAATGGGGGGAAGGAAATTGTTTATGATAAAGACTCTTGTTGCTTCAACAAGAACTAATTATATGCATTATTTTAAGCAGGATATATTGGGTTAACATGGCAATGTTTTGGTACCACCCACAAGTCATTAAACTACAGTTTTCTTTCCCCTGTCTAGCTGGGGAGGGGGAGTAGACTAGATAGAGTGACTTGGTGGTTACCTGGTGTGCAAGCAGGATCAATTCACCACACAAAGCCATTCTGAAAGTTAGGTAACGATTTCTAACCAACAGAAGTGATACAATCTTCCAAGAGTGGCAGACAGAAACAAAGTGCCAAATGATTTTTAGAAAAAGTTGCATCAATTTATAAATAGTCTTCATAGAATAATAGAATGGTTTGAGTTGGAAGGCATCTGGCTTGTCAGTTCAGAAAAGATAAAAAAGTATAAGCACCCCACACGATTTCTCTATCTGCAGTTTCAAGTCGTTAATTAAAACTTATGCTGTAGTAATTTTTTCATATTTATTTTTTCCTATAACTTGTTGGTACATTTCTGTCTCTGTAAGGTATACAGGCAGTACTCACACCAGTAAAAATAGGAGGTGAAGGCCCAGATTGTGAAAGGTTTATTCTAGCAAACCCAAATGAAGAATATTAACAAATGGATTTTTTTCTTTTTTTAAATAAATAAAATAATGCTGAATTATTCCATGTTGTTGTATCAGTTATTTCATAACAAAAACACTAATCCAGCTAAAGTTCTATTAATTCAGTATTACATTTTCAGCTGCATCACTAAATCACAGAGTATCTTGACTTGGAAGGGAGCTGTAAGGATCAAGTGCATCTCGCTGCTCCTCACATGACTATGTGAAATTAAACCATATGACTGAAAGCATCATCCAGACACTGAACTCTGGCAGGCTTGGTGCCATGACCACTTCCTTGTGGAGGCTGTTGTGGTGGCCAGCCACCCATTCAGTGAAGAGCCTTTTCCTGATGTACAATCTGAACTTCCTTTTGCCCAGCTGATCCCAGCAAGATCAGAGCTCAAATTTCTCTGCTCCCTCTCATGCACTCTCTCTTAAACAAACCTGACTGTGATTTGGAAAAAAAGTGATTGTTTAGTCTTTATATTAATCTGCAACTTCAACCCCATTGCAGATTTTAAAAACTGGATCACAACACAAACTCTACCCTTCCTGCCCCTTAGATTGCTTTACCACTCACATTTTGTTAAAAATTAATTTTTCACTTGATCTTAATAGACAAACTGTCAGCTATTCCAGAGCAGCCTGGACAAAGGGCAATGTCCAAGGAGGCATAAGGTAAAGGTCTGAACCCTCCAAATAGGGAAGTGAATTGGTTCTGTAACTCCCCAGGTCCAAATGAACATTCCCATACAAAATTACTGATAAAAATTCGACTTGCCTCTGTTATTCTGCATCATAAAGAAAGTAGAAATTGCTTCTCCCCTTTGCAGAAGACAAGCTCCTGTGCAGAGTCTATGACATAGCAAGAAGAAATGTGGGTTGAATGCAAGATGTTGAGCTCTCAAACTCAACAGGGTATAAACTGAAGCACAAGAGGAAATTCAGAATACTTTTTAAGTGTTTTTTCAAAGTGCTGTGGTTTTTCATGTGAAAAAAAAAAAAAAGAAAATAAAGGTTAGTTAAGGCCTTAGGGTTGCAATTCTTGCTCATTCAATTTTTACATTTGGAGTGTCATTCTACAATTTTTGCTGACTCCAGTGTAAATCACCAGCTAGGAATCGGAATTATTTTTCTAACACATCAGTCCAAACAATCTAAGTACTTTCATTGAGGGAATGCCTAAGCAGCTATGGGAGGAGTGGTATGACTTAACAAACAGGTTTTGGATATGTATCACTGCTGTGATATCTCTTCTCCTTTGATAGTGTGATGAACACTTCTCTTGACACAACACAGATATTTAAGAGGTACTGACTCAAGAAGTTTGGATTTCACAGGCAGATGAAGAGAGTTCTTTTTTACAGAATTTCATACAATACTTTGTACTGGTTTTGTCTGGAACACAGTTTATATTCTTCATAGCTGCTACAGTACTTGGTTATTTGGAATAAGTCAGAGACTAAAGCTGATATCTTTATGATGTTTTGGCTGTTGCTGAAGCAGTGCTTCTTTTAACTCAAGGTCTTTTCAGTGTCTCATGCTCTGCAAATGTACAGGTGCACAAGAGTACCTGGCAAAGCACAGCCAAGACAACTGACCTGAACTGGAAAAAGAAATATTCCATATGGAAGGACATGCCCAGTACATAAACTGGGGAAGATTGACCAGGAGGTGCTGATTGCTGTTCGGGGATGGGCTGGGTTTTATCCAGTGGGTGGTATACAATTTTATTGGGTGTTGCTTGTTTCTCTTGCTGTCTCTCCCTCTCCTTATCATTACTATTACTATTCTTGTTGTTATTATTATTGTTTTTGTTATTATTAATATTGTTAATAATTTTCTTGTTAACATTAAATTAAATTAAACCCTTGTTTTAATTCACCAGGTTTACCTTTTCTTTCTGATTATAACACTCACCAAGGTGGGACGGAGCAAATAAATGTTTGCATGGTGCTTACTTGACAGCTGGGGTTGTGACCCACCTAATTTTTATACTTGCTGTGATTCCAGTCTGACTAAAGAATTTGTCAGAAGGCATGGAATATAATTTGCTTCAATAAGCATATACAGTTATGCTCATCAATAAGCAGTTAAAGTTCATGTCAGTATAAAAATAATATGCTTATTTACTATTTGATTAATTCTAAGTCTCAAATATATTTTCATTTTAAAAGTCTGATGTGTTGTGTATTTCTTGACTCTGACATAACGAAAAGAGAGATTCATGACGAAAGGGTTAAAGAGTAAAAAATTGAAAACTCCCTACTATTTTTCCTGAAGAGAGTGTCAACACAGCTATTTTGGAAGCACAGGACCAGTCACTCGTGCTGAGTAAGCAAACGTATGACCCACTGAAGTCAAGCTGTATTGGGGAGAACAGAGGCAGGCAAACAGCTGCCTACAAGCTGATCCATTTTGTCACTTATTGTGCTTATTATGTTTGAAGTACTTCTCATCTAAACCAAAACCAGGAACATGAAATAGTACCATACAACAACAGATAGAGGTTTACACACAATTTTTCTAGCAGAAGCTTTTATATCTGTCTGAACTGTTCATCTTAATGTCCATGAATCTCCATCTTGTAAAAAGTTAGGGAGTATTTATTTCAAAATAAAAAGAAATTAGAATGTGTTAATACAATTGCACATGTATTTTTATAATTATATCAGCTATGTAAGTGACATGACCTGTAAGTTAGATCTTTGTAAACAAAGAACCCTTTGGTGCTAAAATGAGTTTGCTAATCTACAGGGAAGGGTAAATGACAAATTATCTGACATTTAAGGATATGAGTGCCTCAGGACTGGAGTATGCTTCAATTCCCAAGACCTGTCTGAAGTAAATCCAGAAGTGTCAGACAGTGGGACCATAAATTAATACAATTTACAATGAACATACATACTTTCAAAGTTCTCTACTAATATTGAACAAAGTAATCGGAATAAAATTTATAACTAATGTATATTTTGTTTCTTAATAAAAGTTGAAAAAAATTTAAGTGGAATACAATTATGAATACAATCATCTTATATGATTTCACATTCCATCTAGTCTTAAAGTCCGTAAAGGCTAATAAAACCTGGCAATTTCTAATGAAGTAAATATTATTGTTACTAGCAAGTGATTTATAATCACTACAAACACACAATGATTTCTATTGTTTAATACTTTAATACTTCTACCATGTTATCATTGCCAGAAATTACTGAATAATATAAGCAATATGCAGTGGCAAAGTGGACTAATCTGCAATTTTCAATCTGCAGTTTTCTCTCAATAAAGAAAAAATCTTTCTTCATAACTCATTTTTTTTTAATTTACATTTTCTGAAAAGGCATCTCTTAGTGCAGTTATCAATGCAGATAACAAATGTTTAAAAAAAACCCCTGGATTGTGGCCAAATCCATCAGGTTCATCTTCCAAAAGACAAATTCCAATAGTCCATCCCTGATGACAGTGCCTTGAATATCTTTAACTTTTCCATCAGAACCATTTAGTGTAACTATTGCTTCTCCACAGCTTGAACATCACTACCATTGTCAGAACCAGGCAAACAAATTTATGATGATGTTCCTGGGAATAAGGAACTAATGCAAAGGGGATTTCTCTGTAGTTCTTCATTAACATTTTATTCATTACAACAAGGGAGTTATAAGAGTTTCCTTTTACGCAAATTAGGTCACAGGATAAAAAATACACAGCATGGAAACACAGTGTATTACTACGTAGAACAAAAGATCCGGTTAATAAATTATGATAATGGAATTAGTCTACTGCTAATGCTGAGAGGCACATTTAAATATTATGAAATTTTCTTAGAGAAGGAAAAGCTGTTGCATGTATTGATAAATTGTTTTCCTCTTTTGTGCCTCAGTTTCTGAGGTCCTTTTTTATGTTATTTCCCTCTGAGGGAATGTACATATCCTACTTTAAACATTTGTTTTGGTTTGTTAAAAGGAACATTTTGAGTGAATAAAAGACAAATCTTTGCTCTCCTGTTTTTAATTGAGTGCTTTAATGAAGTTCAGAGATGTCCTGGATCAATTCAAGCAGACTCATTCTGGAAATGATAGTGTGTAGAGTACAGAGACTGAAAATAAATTAGGTTAATTAAAAAAACCCCAAACCTTTAAATAAAAAATGCCAAGAAGATAACCATTAAGGAAATATGTGGTCCTTGCCATAGATATCTAGTATCATCAAAGTTCTTTAGTTAGTTCATTTATTTATTTACTAGAGTTATTTGGTTTGTTTCTTTCCTTTGAATTCAATTTATTTCTACGATTTATTTAAACAAAATAGGCTAAATTCCGACCTGGTTTAAGTGGTCTAACTCTAGTGAGCTAATTAATTTGCAACTACCTCATTAATTCAGTGATTACCTTCAGTTTATTCATTACATTAACTTAACTCCTATTTTTCCATTTATGCAAGGTCTGAATAGACTCAAAGGATAGAAAAATGAAGATTCTTAGAAACTAGTTTTTTGGCAGGAAACTAAGGAAAGATTCCCCATTTCCTACAAAGCAAAGCAATCCATTTTAACAATTTTTCTGGGAATGTCAGTACCCCTGCCAGCTGAGGGCATTACTTTTGCAGGAATTTAGCTGAGCAATATTTTGCACAGAGCAATTTCTGCTCTAAAATCATAATGTCTCTTCTGTTATTAATAAAGGTGTCATTAAAAAAATGTGAAAAGGAAACCAAGCCACAAACAACGCACCTAAACTCATTTACTTTTCATTTAAAAAAGTATTACTAAAAATTGTTTATGTATAGATCATCTCACTCTCTCTTCTTTCCATCTCCTTAAATGACAAGGTTATTTTTTACAGGATAAACTAAACAGGAATGTTACCTTTGTAAATCCCAGAGTGCCTTTCAATCATTATTAAAGACTAAAGAGTGACCTTTGCAATGCGACATCCATCTAACTTCTTCTAAATCTTCTTTTACTTTTTAAAGTCCAGTACACTTCTCTTCTGGCCTTAATGCGACTTTCACACAAAGGCCTACCCTGGAATAGGTAGCATAGATAATTGTTTCTGTGCAAAAAACTCATTCAGATGGAGTTAAATCAAACAGAAAATATT
The DNA here is from genome assembly GCF_036417665.1 of Passer domesticus. Classification (NCBI taxonomy): domain Eukaryota; kingdom Metazoa; phylum Chordata; class Aves; order Passeriformes; family Passeridae; genus Passer; species Passer domesticus. The sequence goes on along the minus strand of NC_087475.1, from coordinate 52,694,055 downwards.
GTCGTGTATGCCGTGGTTTAGACTTAGGGTAACTTTTCAAGGACTGCAGAGAGCTGTCTGCATCTTAATGTTGCTGAACCCCCATCTGTTGAGGTCCAAAAAGACATTATCAGACTTGACCTTCCATAGGTTGTAGTTATTATAGAGAACGTTTCCAGAGAAAGAAAACAGTGCTTCTGTAAACTAATGCTTAAGCACAAACTTAGGAAAATGTCCTCCTTGTTACTCTGTTTCTTCCAACCCCACTTGGATTTGAAAGTGAACAGGAAAACCCAAGCGGCAAGCAAACTCTTTTTCTGCTAGGGGAAATCATTCATATAAAGTTCTTGGTCCTGAAACTGAAGTATGAAAAAAGGTTTTCTGTATTTCTCCTTCCTCAGTCTTCTCATTTGCTCACATTTTTCCTGATACCTATACAGACAGTACATTTTAAATATTTTTCTGTATAATAATCATTATTAATTGTTATTAATAATGATTAATAATATAAAGCATTATTAATTTTACATGACTGGAAAATTTAACAAAATAGTAATTCTCAGTCACAATATGTATCCTGTTAGAAGCACACACTGAGGACAAAGACCATTGATTCAAGAGCAATCACCCTTTTCTGAACAAGCTAATGTGCATGTGAGAGCAACACCTGCACAAGCCTATGGTGTATTACAGGCCATGTACAGTAGATAATCCAAAATGGAACTGACCTTGGCAACAGTCCAGAGATAATATTTTCCCTGGGAGGAGCTACACTTGAATGTTTTTGACAAAAGGTTTAGGCACTAGCATCATATTAACAGACTGTTTTTCAGTTATTTAAATTATAACATTTTATAAAATTACAAATCTGGTGCATTTCCTAGATTTATGCTTAAATCTGCAAAATGATCTCTCAATAGTAGAAACTCAGTGGTAAGCTCAATGGACGAAACCTTGGCCTTTTCCACTTTACAAAATTTGATGGCATTAGTAAAAATAGTACCTATTGTTATATAGAATTGCTTTTTTAGGAATTTAGTTTAGCTGAAAATAATTTTCTTGTCTAAGTGCCAATTTAATCCTTTAGAGAGAGTGTATGTATCAACCCTTCATTAGACAGCATTTCAGGAGAGAAAGAAAATTGTTAATATTTTAAACTTTTGAATAGCATTACTATTGTTTTAGCAATCACTAGTAGCATCACTACTTGCTCTAGAACCACAATATCTTAGTAATTTGTTCCAATTAATAACTGCCAAAACCGTTAAATTTTTGGCTGTTTGAAATGGTTGACATCCTCACTGTGAAATTTTCTTACATTCTAAACCACACCAGCAAAATTCTAAAGCAGCCATTCTGAACCATGCCTGACCTGTGCCAGCTCTCAGAGAGCAGCATACACTTGTGTCCTGAAAGTCTCGATGTCAGTGTGGGTGACAACTGCTCAACTTCTCAATTACTAGAGGGACAAAACAGGGATACTGTTCTTTTTGGCCCACAGAGAAGATGTGACAGAGATAACTCTCAGAGACACCAACCGGGGCTGTTAGGTTCTCTGTCTTTAAAGGAAAGGTGGGAAGATAAGCACAGGGCTACATCTCTGGGCTTAAAAAGAACAGGGAGGAGAAAGACAATGAGGAGTGCTAATTGATTTCAAAGGAAAATATGTTGGAATCCCGGGGACAAAGTAGCCCCATTGTGCAGTCAGAGGGGGAATTTTGGCCAAAGGCCCAACTGGCTGGGAAACATTTCCCTGTGAAGTCAGTGCAGATGTTACCTACAGCTGTTCTGGCATTCCCATCCTCAGAGCCAGACAGCAGGCTGGTGGGTGTGGGTGGTAGTCCTACTGTAAATTGGAGGCTGGTCTAGGTTGTGGTACTTCAGGGAAAATTTGTTTAAGGTGAAAAATGCTGTCAGATGAAGAATACATTAGTTTTTTTGAAATACAAATCAGTGTAAGTAATATCAGAACAATTCAGTTTCTGAGGGGTTTTTTTCTAGATCTGATCAGAACTTGTCACTTCATCAGAGATTCTCACAGGTATTTAAACTCCTTATTGTAGCTGACAATAATTACTTAAGTGCCTGTGTACCTCTAACAATTTTTTCATGATTTCTATAGTAATCTTCCATCCTCAGATGGAGGCTCACTAGGTGAAAATCATCATAATTATATATATTACTTTGTCCACAAAATTATTCATTGCAGATTTACTTGTCTTCCTTTCTACCTTACAGGATGCCAAACCTTCTTATATTAAGTGGGATTTGACTTAAAATACTGCAATTTGTGAGTGGAAAAGAGTATAAAATACTTCAATATTTCAACTGATTTTTCAACAAGAGGACTCTCTTCAAAACTGTCCAATTTTATAGACTTTTTTGTGTGATTTTTATTACCTCTTTTTGCAGACTATCTGTATTTTTAGTTTATGGCCATTGACTTTATGAGCTTCCTAATTTCGAGCTAGATGAAGCTGTTGAGAAGTTCTGTGTGCTTGTAAGTGTAATCTACACTGCAGTCATCTTTAGGAAAACATTAATTGCAATCACTTACTGCACATGAAACAGTAAAATATTACATCTATATTTCCAAGGACAGTGATCAAGTGAAGTATCTTTTCTCATATACACTGTTTTCTTATTTTCCTGCCTTTTAAAGAGATCTCCATGTCATTTGTAAAGAAGGAAGAGCAGTATATTCAATATCTGCATGTATTCTTAGGCACTTGTTTTTTACAGAAGCCTGTAAGTTTGGTAAAGCTATTTAAGCTACTACAAACTTGATAATTCTGAATAACAGTGTTTTCATACCACTGTATATTCTATCAAATACTGAGGTATCACAGCATCCATCTTTGCCCAGAAAGAAGACTAATGTTTATTTTTATTTTTTAGTAGATATCCTCTTAATATTAGTTATATTTTTGCTTTCATATAAGAGTAAGTATATAAGACTTCTGAGTTAAAAAAAAATTAAAACTCCTTTCCTCCTATTCTTATTGTCTTTGAATCCAATTTGAAGCAATTACGAAGATGCTCTCTGGACATAAGAGTTTAATGTAGTGAGAAGATTCTTCAGAGGACTTGTGTATTTACAATGACTTTAAAATCTTTCTATGCTTACTTGAAATACAGTATTTTTTATACTATAAATTTTAAATATGTAACCCCTGTAAATATTACAGTGAGATTCCAATTATTATTTATGCTATGTTTTTCATCTGCTGCTCAGAAAATAGTATTTCTGGAGCTTTGTTCCTAATAAATAGATTGATGTAATAGTTCCAGATACAGCACTGTTCAGGAAGAATTTAATATTCCTTTTGAATATATTGTTTTCTAAACTTAAAGTAAGAATTTAAAACACTAGGCTATTTCTAAATGAAGACAGAGAAGTGGATCAAAACTTCATTAACACTACTGAATTAATGCTTGCTTAGAAACTGATTTGTCTATATGTGACCCAGTGATGTCAGATTGGAATAGTCCTCAAGATTTAGAAAGTCATCAAATTCATCTTTCTCAAGTGAAGCAAGAATACATGTACACTGCTATTTTTTTAACCTATTCCTCTGATGGTCCCTCTTTCTAATTATCTTGTTCCAGGATTCGACTAGCCCTTATATTTGAAGTCATTACCTTTTCAAAACATTCAGCCATGTGCTCACTGGCTGCACAGCCAGGTCCAGAGAGGGATAATGAAGGGAGTTACATCCAGCTGGCACCTGGCCGCTTGGGGTGCTCCCCAGGGCTCAGCATAGGGGCTGGTCTTGTTAAAAATCTTTATTGATCATTTGGTAAAGGGGATCAAGTGCAGCCTCAGTAAGTTTGCAGATGGCACCAACCTGTGTGGGAGAGTTGATCTGTGGAGGGCAGGAAGGCTCTGCAGAGGGATCTGGGCATGTTGGATTGATGAGCCAAGACCAAGAGTATGAGGTTCAACAAGGCCAAGTGCCGAGTTCTGCCCTTGGGTGACAACAACCTCATGAAATACTACAGACAGGGGGCAGAGTGGCTGAAAACTGGCAGAAAAGAACTTGGGGTTGCTGGTCTACAGCAGCTGAATATGAGCCCTCAGTGTGCACAGGTGGCCAAGGGGGCCAATGGAATCTTGGTCTGCATCAGCAATGGTGTGGCCCGCAGGACCAGGGCAGGGATTGTCCCCCTGTATCTGGCACTGGCCAGGCCACACCTCAAATCCTGTAGCCAGTTCTGGGCCCCTCACTACAAGAAGAGCACTGAGGTCCTGGAGAGCATCCAGAGAAGGAACAAACTTGGTGAAGGGTCTGGAGAACAAGTCATATGAAGAACATCTGAGGGAGCTGGTGTTGTTTCGTCTGGAGAAGATGAGGATCAAGGGTGACATCACTCCCTACAGCTACCTGAGAGGAGGCTGGAGCTTGTGGGGGGTGGTCTCTGCTCCCAGGCAAGCAGTGACAGGATGAGAGAACAGAATCTTAAGATGTACCAGGAGATTCAGATTGGACATCAGGAATAATTTCTTCACAGAAAGGGTGACTAAGCATTGGAATGGGCTGCCCAGAGTGGTGGTGAAGTCACCATCTCTGGAAGTGTTCAAGGAATGACTGGACACGGCACTGAATGCTATGGTTTAGTTGGTGTGGTAGTTTTGGTCAAAGGGTGGACTCTATGATCTTGGAGGTCTTTTTCAACCTTAATGAATCTATTATTCTATGATAAGTTGTGAGGGTTGTAATATCATAGTGTTTCCACGTGAGTGTTTTATAAAAACAAACTT